>NC_056735.1:814277257-814577257 GCF_019279795.1 Protopterus annectens | reverse complement strand
CCAGATGGGTAGCAAACCTGCTCACTGATAGAATCCACCTAAGTCAAAATAGGTGAAGCCACCTCAAGTTATAGACTCATAATGAGTGATGTACCCGAGAAATCTGTCTTGGGGTAATTGTTATATGGGATAAACCTTGCTGAGATGCAGGCCAAAACCAATGAGCTAAGGCTGACAAAGTTTGCAGATATAGCAATTCCTAATGATGTGGACATCCTCCAAGAGGGTCTCACCCAAACAAATGACTGGTGACAGAAACATGGCATCAAGCTGAATTCCAAAAAATGCATCATTGCTCCCTTTGTGGAAAGTGACATCCCCAAAAATTATCACATTAATAACAACATCCTAAGCATGGAATCAGTCAAGAGGGATTTGGGCATCCAGGCTGATAACAACCTGACTTTTGACCACCATGTTGCTTCCATTGTTAGGAAAACTTTCTACATGGCCCACCTTATAAGTAAGGGTATCTCATCCAGGGACAAGAAGTTCATAATATTTCTGTGTTCTTCCCTTATAAGGTCCATTATTGAGTATGATGCCCCTTTCGGTATGTACCTTGTAAAGCACATGCAGCGGCTGCAGAGACTACAGAGGTTCTTCACCAGGAGAATCCCGGGCCTCAGACATCTATCCTACTCTGACAGGCTACAAGTCCTGTCCCTCTATTCAGTTTCATACAGACTCCTCAGAGGAGACCTCTGTCTAACATACAAAGCAATCTCAGACCCCACCTTGATGGGACTGCTGCATATTTGGAAGCCAAGCTCCACTCGAGTAACCTACATGGGTGCTCTCAACCTGGTCTGTAACATCAATAGGACTTGTTGGTGGGACAGATTTGTGTCCCAGAGACTCCCACATCTGTGGAATAGACTCCCTCTCCACATCAAGCAGAGTACCTCATTATCCTGTTTTCAGCGCAACCTAGATAACTGGATTGAAAACAGAAAAAACACCCCTGAGTTTCCACCTGTGTCCCTGCTAGATTGGAGCATTAGGTGCTGACTTGGCTAAGCATAGGATAAACTCTTGGCTAGGCTTATAAGGGCCTCAGGGCCAGTAGACTAGTAACTTCCTATGATACTATGTGTGGATAGACATTCAGGTAAACAAAATTTCCTTTAAATGAAGCACTTTAGATAATGATAAAGCAATAACTACAAAAAATGTAAAAAAATACACTGACTGCACACATAAAGTTACAGATCAGTAACATTTGTTGACAGGGAAAGTCTTACTAGGACAGAGTGTATTTTCAGTGGAGGCCCAATGATAAAGCAGTACATTACAAAAAATGTAACAAATAGACTGACTGCACACATAAAGTTACAGATTTATTTAACATTTGTTGACAGGGAAAGTCTTACTAAGATAGAGTCTATTTTCAGTGGAAGCCCAGGGAGAAACACTCCAGACACATGTTTTTGGAATTTGGGAGGAAACCCATACAAATGCAGGAAGGACATGCAGGCTCCACACAGAAGGCATCCCAGCCAAGAATCAAGCCAGAGAACCTCTTGCAGTGAGGCAACAACATTAACTGCTGAACCACTGCACTGCCCGAATGCATTTATTTTTCATGAAACAGAAAAACACTCATGTCTTTTGCAAGAGAATGAAAATAAACTGATTAAAACTACTTAGTTGGTAAAATTGGGAACTCTGGCTCTTGAGGGAGCTCTACTGAATGAAATATTAGTAATGAAGTTAGTAATAATTAAGTTATTCTTAAATGGTTAAACTGCATATTAAGTTTGTTAGACACTTAAAGCTATGTGACATTTACACTCACAGGGCAGTACAGTGTACAGAATTTAACATGTCTGCCTTACTATGCTACTTTCTGTGGCTCAGTTATTGGCTGAGGCACTCCTCTGCAGCATCTGCATGTCCCTATTGTGTCAATGTGAATTTTCACCTGAGACTCTGGCCTCCTCCACCAACTCAGAGGCATTTTGATAGCTAAATTAGTGATTCTTTAAATTCCTTGGAAATATTTATGCATGCATGTGCACACACACACACACACACACACACACACACACACACACACACACACACACACACACACACACACACACACACATGCATGTAAGTGTGTATGCTTTCTATGATGGAATGGTGTTTCATTAAGGACTGCTTATTTGTCTTACGTTCAGTGCTTTGCATAATAGGCTCCAACTCCATACAACTGTAAAATGAGTACTGCAAAATGAGGTAATGAATGAATGAGTTTATATTTTAAGTGTTACGTTCTTAAGAAAAATAAATAAATATATGAATGCTACTTGAAAGCATATGCTATTGAGGCATACACAGATGTGGTGTCAGGCTGCAATACTTAGTGTGCAGCCAATGAGCAGTAAAAGTGTGGATATTAAGATCTTTGGCTATGTAATGCCTTGCAAGTGTGCCTCATTAGTAGTACTGACAGCTCAATGATATTTACAGCATCCCTGCTAATGAAAAGTGTACTTTGAGAGGGAATGTCAGAGATAAGAGTCTTACAAAAAATTTAAGTGGTATTTACTCAAATTAGGACTGAAACTTGACATACATTTTTCCCAATGTTATGTAAGACTATGAGGTGCCTGTGCATACATCTCACATGTGGAATAAAAATCGCAAACAATGACATTTATCTATTTCTGTATATGTCCAGACACATGCAATAACTGGAATGCCCACAGAGATTCCTTATTAAAAGGATACAATGCCTAAACAACCAGCCCTACATGGACCAACTCAAAGCCCTGTCATTATACTTGGTATCCTACAGACTATCAAGAGGTGACCTGTGTTTGGCATACAGGGCATCCTCTGGCCCAGTACTGATGGATTTACTGTACATCAGTAAATCAAATGGCATCATAGATACTCAGATCTAAACCTCTTCTACACCAGCAACAGAATGGTTTGGCAGGATAGGTATATCTCACAGAGGATACCGCTGCTCTAGAATAGACTCCTCATCTTCATAAAACAAAGCTCATCACTACCCATATTCAAGCACAACTGGAATCTATTTATGGGAAATAAAAAAATTTACCCCAGGACTACCCCTGTACTACTAATAAAAATAGGCAGCTCCTAAATGTTTTGTCCCATGCATGGGTCCCCTCAAATTTTCTATGCTATGATCTCAGCTATTTTCATTAAGGTTACTATAGAACTATCCACCACAAGATGGGTAAGACCAATCTCAAAACAAATGGGGAAGGTTAATTAGAACACAGAAATGGAAATTGGATAGTTTTAAAGTGGTCTGCAAGGCCAGTTAGCCTATCTCTTACATATGAACCTATAAACCTTCAGCATATATACATACACTTATTTATACTTAAGGTAATGTTTAAGACATTTCTTATACTATGGTAATTCAATGAAGTCAATGAATTATAATGAACAACATCTGTTATCAGTAACTCTTGCCTTCGAGACAGTTGTTTCTAATCTCACATCCTTTATCCTCCCCAGTTTTCCATTGTTTACAGTCACACAGTTGTAGTATGGCAGGAGAAACAACAATGGTTTGACAGCATGGGTAGTCTACTAAGTAAATGTATATTTCAGATGTGCAATGCTAAATAAATGTGCTTGACTTTCTCATGTTTCATTCACATATTCAGGGGGTGCAACATGTTCAGCATGTCAATTTATTCATTGTAATCCCATAGGCACAGTGTTCAAATCTTGCAAATGTGTTATATTCATGTAAGTAGGGATCCATAGTGCAAACATTTTACTTATATAGACATAAAAATTGAAAAATAATTACACTGACTTATGAAAATCTATTTAGATTTTTTTGTTTTGTTTTGTTTGTTTTTTGTATTTTTTTTTGTGTTGTTGGTGCTGTGTATCATTGCCCATCAATGTCCTTTACTGAATCACAGGTCCCATCTTATGGCAAAAACTCAAAATCACATGTGCAAAGACTTAACTTGTAATCATGCAAAGGAACCCAGTGATGATGTGCGTTACATAGCATTTTGGATGTTACTGAATCATGACTGACTGAATGTATCCACAGGTTAATGAAGCATGTCCTAAATGATCGCACAAAAGGTGTAGGTTTTGATTCCACATTAAGGATATTTTACATTAGCATGGCATAATAAAGAGGATCTTATTTTTATTTATTTTAATATAATATATGTATGCAGTGTGTAACTAACTAAACGGCTCCTCATGTTAATGAAGTATGTTGTGAATGACAGCACAATAGGTGCAGAGTTTGAATCTACATTAGGAGATACTTTAGTTTTATGTTGAATAATACATGTGATTCTTTTTTTTTTTTTTTATTTTAATGTAAACTAGACATGTACTATTATTGTTGCATTATAATTGTGTACTGTAGCTGCTATACCTGTTAATGTCACCTATGTGTCACCTGCTTTGCTCACATTCTAAACGAATATTTTTGAATGGATCTGTGGAAAAAATAGGAAATGTGCAATACCTTGAGGAAACAAATACAGCAAGGTAATAATTGATTTCATCTGAAGAACACAGCAAATTAGCTTTCAAAACATGTGTGAACACTACCTCCTTGGCAAATTATTGTAAGGAACAGGAATAAGTTATCCTGGTACAGGCTGTAAAGAATAGCCCTCCTGTGCACTCTGTATGGCCCTTTCCTCAATATCACTCATACTTAATTAATTTTAATATGACACCAAGTCGTCCTGTAATACTGAAAACATTGGTAAGGACAGCACAAAAGGCCAACAATACCTTGCAGATGACTGCATACTTATGTGCTACACTGTTAATGTTACGAGTGCTGTAAACCATCCCTGAGTGCATGCCCATAGTTAATATTATATCATTTGAAGTGTAATTAAGATATCACCAGTAATCAGCATGAGATGGAGTCACTGTGGAGCATGTCTATAGTGATCAGCACACATGGCCAAGTCTCACTGCCACATTTGTCAGCTAAACTGGACATTGAATAAATAGTACACACTTTTAACATGGCAGGTGATGTCAGAGGTATTGCTTCCTTTAGAGAGGTGGTATCAGGAGGAGGACTCAAACATTTTTGTAAGACTCCTTGTCAAACATGACAGCTGAAGGCTTCTGTAGGGTGACTATACCAGGTGTCAATATAAGGCTGAAGCTTGGAATAACTTAATCTAGACTGTCACCCACACAACTGGCATTCCATGCCATAATGAAAAGTGCCGTCACCATTATACATATTTAAAAAGGGAATCAAGACCTCCTTACCCACAACCCACCTCAGTTGTGTAATTCATCCTAATGGTAACACTTAATGACCTATTCCAACATACTGCTCATGTCATCCCTTCAAGCATGTGCTTTCTGTTAGCTCTGATGTGACTGCTTCTGTGGCATGAGTGGTGATAGCTCTGACATTACTGCTTCTGTGGCATGAGTGGTGATAGCTCTGATGTAACTGTTTCTGGGGCATGAGTGGTCAAAGCTCTGACATGACTGCTTCTGTGGCATGAGTGGTTAATACACAGTTTTATAAAATATGGTCTTAGATAGGCAGTTGTTAGAATCTGGCAATTTGTAAGTACCAGGATTAAGTGAATAGTGACAGGCAGAACTGGCTTACTGAACAGGTGTGATATCTGATATTTTATTGTTTGATGATGGGTTCAGGATATTGATCCCCTAATTGCTGTACTTTCTTGTGAGCAAGACCAGTCTAATGTTGGGCGTGTGTGCGTGTGCTCGCGCGCGTGTGTGTGTGTGTGTGTGTGTGTGTGTGTGTGTGTGTGTGTGTGCATGTGCGTGTGTGTGCGCTGCATTTTCCTTTCTATTACTGTAGCATAAAGCAGCATTAGTCTTGAATGATGAGCAGTAGTAATTGTCATTTTTGACCTCTGGCAGAAACTGCAGAGAAATTGCATTTGGCTGCTGGGCGTAGGACTGAAAACATTAAAGACAATGCTGGAGGGCACCAACAGTGTTACAGGGTTGTGAAAACAAATTTAAGTTAACTCTAAGGGCAGGATTCACGAAGGCTTGCACGGAGTCTAAGAGTAGTGTAAGACTCCATGCAGCCATTGCGAACCAGGAACAGCCTGAATCTCCATGTAAGAGACCAGCTAAAATGGCTCTTACATGGACAGGGCGTGGATATGCTAATTACCTCACTTGCAGCTGAAAAGCATGCAAATGAGGTAGATTAGCGATCCACGAAGCTGAAACCAGCCCATGTAAGAGTCGTGTTAGGTGCAGAAACGTACTCAGTTGACAACTGAGTACGTCACTGCAACTAGCACAATGGAGCCATGACAGCTCCAAATAAAGTGTGCATATGTAGCAGGTAGCATGCCAATGGCCAAATATGTGGCCATTGGCATGGTAACCCGATGCAAACATGAAATAAAATAATTTTTTTTTCGGCGATCGGCGATGTTTAAACGCAGCGCAGCCCCGCGCAAACGGGCTGCGCTAAAATAAGACATAAAAATAAAGGTTTGAAACCCTCTAATGTGGGTTTTATGCAATGCATGGATTTGCAATGCAGGGACTAGCAGACCGAAAAAAACATGGCCACCGTCTAGTGGTTGCTAAGGGGGGAAGCTGAGTGTAAGACATGTAACTAAGCATTAGTAGGCAATCCTATGTAAATGAGTGGTAGGATAGTGAATCACACTGTCACATAGCAAATGAGCACATTCCATGTAGTGTAAGAGTTAGATAAGTGGGAGTAACAGAGTAGGAGATAGGTGACATCACAGGGGGGAATGTCATGAAGAAATCAACCTCATTGGAGCAAAGTGGTATGTGAAAGATCTCAATCACACAGCATAAAAAGAGGACTGTCAACAGATAAGCATGGGAAAGCCAAGAAATGGAAGGTGTACACTGTGGCTAACACCAAAGTTTCTTGCTGTGCGTGCATGCGCGCATGTGTGTGCTGGGAGGCGTGAGTAAGACAGGGTGCGCATGTTTAAGGCAGAGTAAGAAAGTAGGAGCCTGTTTAAAGATCTGTAAACCTGTTTGCGCTGGTGTGCGCGCATTTTAACCCGAATAAGCAGATTCTAGTCTGTGTAAGCATGTGTGCGCATGTGGTAGCCACTGTAAGCATGTTTTCGCTGGTATGTGCGCTGCTCCCCCCTGAGGAAACAGAGGAAAAAGGAAGCAGAAGCAATAGTAGGAAGCTAGCAGGGAATACTGGTAGAGCTAGCAGGTGAAAACAATTAGAAGCAGGCAATTACACAGGCAGAATACTAGCCCAGCCCAGCACTTAAAATACTACAAACAGCATTGCAGTATGTTTCTCTCAAGAGACACTGCAAGACAGGTGTAAGCTAGTAGAAGTGAAAACTGAAAAAGCTGCACTCAGATTAAACATGCTAGGGGCTGCCATAGCTGTTATAAGGAGACACAGGAGACTTGCTGAAGGTGGCGACAATGCAAATGCTGCCAGAAAACCCACAGTGAGGAGACGGAGAAGAGTGTACAGGCCCAGGGTCACCTACCAGGGGTTACATGAGCTGGAGATAGTGGAGCGCTATAGAGTGGACAGAGACCTCCTGCAGCAAATTGTTGAGCTGTGCAGGCCACGCATCACACACAGAACCAACAGAGGGAACCCATCCCAGTGGAAACCAAGGTATGTGTTGGCCTAAGAATACTAGCAACAGGTACCTTCCAGAGACCAACTGGTGATATGATGGGGATATCACAGGCATCAGCCTCCAGGGTACTGCACCAGTTCCTGGATGCCATGTCAGCACATGTCAGTGAGCATGTATATTTCTCCAATTCCCGTGAGGTATTGGCCAGCAATATGCGTCTCTTCCATCAAATAGCGGAATACCCTGAGGTAGTGGGTGCAATAGACTGCAAGCACATACGCATCAAAGCACCAGCTGGTGAGCGGGGTAGGGCCTACATTAACCGCAAGGGATTCCCCTCCATCAACTGCCAGGTCGTGTGTCATGCCCAGGGCATAACAATGAATGTGTGTGCTGGCTGCCCTGGGAGCTACCATGATTCCCATATCTGGCATTTGACGCAGCTGTACCAGACATTTGCCAATGGGGATATCCCACATGGTCACCTAGTGGGGAATGCTGGATATGCACTGGAGCCATGGCTGATGACACCCATCAGAAATGCACACACACCTGAACAAGAACGCCATAATGAGGCACACGCACAAACACGTAATGTAATAGAGTGTGTGTTTGGGCTGCTCAAGTCACGGTTCCGGTGCCTGGACACCTTTGGTGGAGCCTTGCAGTACTCACCAACTACATGTACCCAAATTGTCATGGTATGTGCTATGCTACATAATATGATTCTGCGAAAACAGCTGCAGCAGGACCAGCATAGGGCCGGGACAAACAGCCCCCCACCATTGCCAAGGCCATCACAGGCAGAGCGTGACTCGGAGGAGGAACAACCTGAGCCTGCCCCAGTAGGCAGAAGGAGGCATGCCCAGTATGCCCTGGCCTTGGCAAAGAGACAACGCATAGCACATACACTGGCTCAGTAGGAACCATGGGAATGATACCCCTCTCTGACTCACTCATATAGTAACAGGGACGCCTAACATGAAACAACCTGCTCTCAAACAAGTACAGGGAGTGTAGTATGTGCATCCGACAGAGGCAGCCCTGCAGCACCACCTGAGGTAAGATTGCCATGTGTTAAGCAATGTAACACCATCTAGTATATGCAAGCATGAAGACCCTGCCTAAAATCTCACCCTCACCTAGCATGATGTCACACCATGAAGACAACAAGATCAAGTACAATAATTGGCGGAAGACTTTTGCTCTTAGCAAGGGGGAACAAATGGCCGACAGCCTGGGATGACATGCTGAGCAAGACATGATGCCCCACCTGCTAGAGATGGCATGCACCCAGCACACCTGGCTGTGTGGATACTGGCAAAGGCTGTTGTCACCCCCACTGTGCCTTGAATAGGTAAGGCTGGAAATACAAACCCACCACCATAGGTAGCACAAGGGATAACAACCTGGACGTAATGCTACCCAACGCCAGAAGTCTAACCTACAAGGTGCATGCAGACCAAACCCACCACAGCATGCAGAATGGTAATATCTGTTCTGTAACAGAAACATGGGTCAAGGCCCAGAAGAGCACCCTAATACTACCAGGTTATGCCCCATACCATGCTCGACAGCTCCAAAACATGGAACACACTACAATAGGAGTGTGGCTACCAGTAATTGTCAAGGATAACCACACCCCCAGGTTGGTACCACAGCAAGAAGCAGCATGGACTATCCACGGGCAAGTAACAGTGGCTCCAACTGTGTCCCTGTTTGCAGCCTAAAACAGACCACACTCACAAACCCAGGAACCCCAGCCAGCCTTTCTGAAGACACTGCAGAGTATGAATGTCCCAACAAATACCAAACAAGGCACACACAAAGTATGACATAGGTGGCAATCCATTATTTATGGAAGAAGTAGTCAGTTACCTAGGGACACAAGTGGACAGTAACCCGTCATGTGAAACTCACATTGCCAAGGTGGCAAGGAAGACCAGCTATATTGCCCACCTTAATATGAAAGGATGCACATGTAGATCAAGAGAGGTCACTGTGCCCCCATACTCTTCCCCTATCAGGCCCATACGTGATAACAATACCCCAGTTCGGATGTACCTAACCTTACACCTTCAGCAGTTAGAAAGACCCCAAATGTACCTCACCAACTGGCTAAAGGGTCCAAACATTTGACAGCTGTTGCCTGGCTGAAGAAACCACAGGCCAATTCACAGGCATACTGCCCAGTCAGAGGCGATGTATGCCTGATGTACAAGGCCATGTCCAATCCAGAATGAATGGACATGCTTCACTGCAGAAACCCCAAATCCAGCAGAGACACCACAGTAAGATATCTGAACCTCCACACATAGACAAATAGGATGTGCTGGAGGGACAGATCCATAACCCAGAGGCTCCTTACACTCTGGAACAGAATCACAGTCCATGATAGGCTGAGCTCCACACTCATACTCAACAAGAGAAATCTGGCGAAGTGCATGGGAGATAGTAGGCGTACACTGGGGGACATCCCTGTGTCACATCTAGTGAAGTAAACCCTACATGGGCATAATATGCACATTGCAAGGGGTGTTTAAACTCACACACAGTCTGTCCATTCTCAAACAAGGCCAGGACAGATAGCCTAGTATGAACCTATGAACCTATGACGATACAAATTGTGCAGGACACAAAGGATTATCACACAGCTGTTCTATCTGATGGTAGGAACCATGGCAATACTCCACAGATATGCTCTGCAGTACTCTAATATCACAAGCAATACACCAAACCCACACACATTGCCAACATCCTACCTAACAGATTCTTTGCAAACTCCCCAACAGCACCTAACTGCCAAATATCTATCCCAGCAGAGTGCTGGCCCCCTGACATTGCAGATGCTGAGGTAACAGCCAGCATTTACAAAGCACACCACACAGCATCAGTGGTACCAGATGGTGTCCTGGGTTGTGTCCAACAAGTGCTGTAAGAAGAATGGAACACCAAATAGCACTACTGTGCACTATCAGTCTTACCACAGGATATGTACCCAAAGAGCAGTGTACAGCAACAGTGGTCCCTCACCACAAAGGTAGTGCCTGAATGGATACTGCAAACTATCACCCCTCAACCCTGACTATGTAGGTTGGCAAAGTAATGGAGAGGATGATCATGGATCCCAGGAATAACGAGATCGGGTACCTACAGACATTGGACCCTACCCAGTGTGGCTGTCATAGGGCAGATCCTGCCCCTTACACATGTCTGACTCATGTGAAACATGCACCAAGGCCAGTGATGTGGGGAATGTGGATCACACAGCCTATCTGGACCTTTCTAAACCCTTCCATACAATACCCTAGTTGGTCAGTACAGATAAGCTCACCAGCCTAACTATACACCCCTATCCAAGTAGATGGGTTGCAAACCAGCTCAAGGACAGAACTGACCTGGTCAGACATGCTGCAGCCATGTCACACTGCAAACCAGGTACAACTGGCATCTCACAAGGCACGGTCCTGGGACCTCTCTTGTATGCTACATATGTCACATAGGTACAGGCCAACATGGAAGGACTCCGTCTGAACAGGTTCACAGAGGACTACAAACTGCCCACCATATCGGACCCTCCAGCTGACACAAGCAACCTACAAAAGGCACACATAGAAACAGACAAGTGGGGCCACAGCCATGTCAACAAGCTAAATGCAGAATAGTGTATACTCATTACCTGTGGAAACACAGTACATGGCCAGAAATCACCACATAGGTGTTAACCCAGTAAGTACATCAGGAGCAATAAGAGACCTGGGGACACAAGGTGATAGATATCCTGCATGTGACAACCATGTGTCTGTAGTGGTTACAGAAACATACCATATATCCACCTAATCATGAAGGTAAGCACAGCTAGGTCAGGGTAGGTCAATGTGCCTCTCCAGTCATCCATCTGCAGCCTCACAACTGTGTACAATGGCCCGTCAGGGATGTACCTTAGCAGACACCTGCATCAACTGGAAAGACCCCTCAAATACCAAACCAGGAGGATTGCAGAGCTATAACAGATGCCATGTGTCACCTGATTAAACAAACTGCAGCTCCACACAGTGCCATACTGCCTGGCTGGAGGTGAACTGTGCATGATGTATAAAGCCATGACCAAGCTGGTATGAATGGACATTTGGCACCATGTAAAATTTGAATGCTGGTGACCTATGCAGCTGACAGGCCTGAACCCCAGCACAGACAAAAACAGGACATGCTGTACCGATTGGTCCATAACCCAGAAGCTCACTCCACTCACAACTAAACTCCCAGTACAGGTTATCCAGGGAGTCCCTCATTGACTGTCATCCAGAGGAATCATGATGACTGGATGGGAGATGGTAGGTGTACCCTGGATATCACCTGTATGTCACGGGTAGACAGAGGCACAGCACACTAACCTTGACATATGTCATGGCAAACACCAGTAAATGTGTGTTGAAGGACAAACACTCTCTGACTAGCATTACAAATGGACTAGGGCATATGGTAATTGTTTGTCACTGTCCACACAAGTTGTGGAATACATTAACAATGTAGGACAATCATTTACTATACTGTCCATATCTGAACAAAATGCAACATGGTCATATCTGCACAACTGGCCCTCAACCAGTCTGGTGTGCTCACTATAAATATTGCAAGCAGAGATAGGACTGAGACCGATGATACTGTCCACCACAGTGAAAGTACTGCACCAGTACACTATACGACAATACACTGTTTGGTCAGTAGGAAAGGATGTTGACAACTTTATGCAAACTATCCCATGGCGACCCTGCAGGCCCAGCATAATGCCTGTTAGGTTCAGACACAAAGCAGTTGGGCAGTAAGAACACAACCTGATGTCCAACACTCAACTGTACATGGGAAATATAGATGATGTCCACACACAAACACAAATGCGGTGGACCACAGATCCCAACATAAGGAAAGTTCACACTGGGCATGCTCGCACACTTAGATAAATGAGACGTGTCAGTCAAGAAGCCATAGAAACTGTGAACTGGGCATGCTCACACACTTAGGCCATGTCACAGTTCAGCAGTTGCACAAACACATGTGGCATTTGTATGTGTTAACACAGGAACCTCCCACAATACAGAAATATGCCCAGTGCACACAGTGAAATCACAACAGAGACATAAGTAAAGTACTGGATCCCATTCATATGCAAACATCTTCCACAGTACACAAGTTGTTCATACAGATAGGGAAAGCTATGGCAATAAAGACCCACAAACAGTATATGAGCAACAGATACTTGCATCTGACAGGTAAACATATGGCCGTAGAGTGCAATACTAGGCTGTTGTCCCTAGGGAATACAGAAGGCTATCCACAGTGTATGTGGCATCTGCCTCCGCAGTACAGTAGGCCTCTGTGCCTGTGCAAAGTTAATGCATAGATATGCTCTCCCCTGTACTGATGGATAGTAACAGACGTACATACCTCTTCATACATAATGATGTCAGCACACTATACATATGTCAGGAGCACAAATGCTACCCAGTAATTTGAATAGCGCGCTCTGCTACTGCATCTCCCACAAGTGTCATAACCTAGTTAGGTAGGGGTTTGAATCCTGCAAGTGCTCAGTGTGTGTGTGTGGGGGGGAGTAGTGTGTGTACAGTTACACGTTTAAGAGAAATGTTCCTTTTGGCAACTAGTACAACACAACACATGCTGCATATTCCACTGTCTAAACACTGATGATGTCAGCACCCTATAAGTACAGCAGGAGAAAGGAAACCTCTCAGTAATGCAAATAGCACGCTCTGCTACTGCGTCTTTCACAAGTGTCATAACATAGTTAGGTAGGGGTTTGAATCCTGCAAGTATTCAGAGAGTGTGTGAATGTGTGTGGGGGAGTAGTGTGTGTATAATTGCCCGTGTAAGAGAAATGTTCCTTTTGGCAACTAGTACAACACAACACATGCTGCATATTCCACTGTCTAAACACTGATGATGTCAGCACCCTATAAGTACAGCAGGAGAAAGCAAGTCTCCCAGTTATGCAAATAGCGCGCTCTGCTACTGCGTTTCTCACAAATGTCATAACATAGTTAGGTAGGGGTTTAAATCCTGCAAGTGCTCACTGTATGTGTGGGGGAGTAGCGTGTGTACAGTTACATGTGTAAGAGAAATGTTCCTTTTGGCAACTAGTACAACACAACACATGCTGCATATTCCACTGTCTAAACACTGATGATGTCAGCACCCTATAAGTACAGCAGGAGAAAACAAGCCTCCCAGTAATGCAAAAAGCACGCTCTGCTACTGCGTCTCTCGCAAGTGTCATAACATAATTAAGTAGGGGTTTGAATCCTGCAACTGCTCAGTGTGTGTGTGAATGCATGTAGGAGAGTAGCGTGTGTACAATTGCACGTGTAAGAGAAATGTTCCTTTTGGCAACTAGTACAACACAACACATGCTACATATTCCACTGTCTAAACACTGATGATGTCAGCACCTATAAGTACAGCAGGAGAAAACAAGCCTCCCAGTAATGCAAATAACACGCTCTACTACTGTGTCTCTCACAAGTGTCGTAACATAGTTAGGTAGGGGATTGAATCCTACAAGTGCTCAGTGTGTGTGTGAATGTGTGTGGGGGAGTAGTGTGTGTACAATTGCACGTGTAAGAGAAATGTTCCTTTTGGCAACTAGTACAACACAACACATGCTGCATATTCCACTGTCTAAACACTGATGATGTCAGCACCCTATAAGTACAGCAGGAGAAAGCAAGCCTGCCAATAATGCAAATAGCATGCTCTGCTACTGCATCTCTCACAAGTGTCCTAACATAATGAGGTACAGGTTTGAATCCTGCAAGTGCTCAGTGTGTGTGTGGGGGAGTAGTGTGTGTACAATTGCAAGTGTAAGAGAAATGTTCCTTTCGGCAACTAGTACAACACAACATATGCTGCATATTCCACTGTCTAAACACTGATGATGTCAGCACCCTATAAGTACAGCAGGAGAAAGCAAGCCTGCCAGTAATGCAAATAGCATGCTCTGCAACTTCATCTCTCACAAGTGTCATAACATAGTTAGGTAGGGGTTTGTATCCTACAAACGCCAAGTGTGTTTTTGTCACACAGTTTGTCCATGTGTGTGGGGTGTTGTTCCCAGTATTGCATGACATACATTATATCAGTAATGTCAATGCACACATGATGTATATGTGTGCCACCTACACATATGTACCTGTGAACTTCAATAGTTCCCATGTCCGAAGCCTGCCTCATGTGAATACATGGAATATGCATTAGACAACTGTATGACTGTGGTGTTCTGTGCAGGGGCTGCATGTGGTATGTGAATATACAGTGTGAGTTGTAGATTGTGGCATCCCACCAGCATGGGATACACGACTGGTCTGGAGCATATAGTCCTCATGTTGGTGATGAACAGGAGCAGCATGTTGTCACCTCTTGTGGGAGTGGTAACAAGTTGTTCCATAGCAATGCAGGGAATGAATGCTAAGAACCCTTCAGATAGGGTCTTGGAGCTAGAGTAATGCTCACACTCTATGTTTGGGTAGTTGCAGTCCACCCATATAATGGTGTTTGTAGAGACCGTCATATTCCCAGTGTTGTCAGGTAGGCCAAGTGGGTTTCCTGGGTATGGGAGGGTGGTGTGTGCCAGGCTATGAACCTGAAGGTGGTCTAACCCACTGTTAGTTGCACATGGATAGGCTCTGATGCTTTGTGCTGTGCCACCAACCTGGGGGTGTGTGTATCTGAGGTGCCTTTGGATACATCCCCCCTGTTCCTGTTTGGTGCATTTGTAGGGGACGACAAGCATGGTATGAGGTATGACCTGGCAGTGATGGTGTGCACCTGGGAGCCTTGTACCAGGAGTCTGTTACTGCATGGATATTGCTGTACCCCATGCTAAGGACAGTTTCCACTGCATGCATCTTGAGGTTTACACTGCTGCTGTTGAGTATCATTACTATTAGTGTCCTATCTCGTGTGATACCTGTGTAGGTGGCTATGTAATGTCAGCCTTGCATACAAAGGCACTATGTGTGTAGCAACAGCCTCTGCCAATATACAACGGCCCATGGGTGACAGGTGCAAGCTGTCCCTAGCAAAGCAATGTGGCTTGTCCAGCATGTAATCCCACGCTGACAGGCATTGGATTCCCTTTGAATGTCACCGAAATATATGGTAATTGTGGAAACTGAACATCCTGTCTACATATTGTGGCAGCATTCATGGAGAGGGTAAGATGCTACTCAAGGTCAGGGTCATACCAGCCTGTGCCACAAGCTCAGAGAGCCCCTCTCTGTCCCCTAACATGTAGCCCAGGGAGGTGCGTCACAGGTCATACACACTGGCATAGACAATGACTGAGTCATATCTGTACATGCCTTGGAGTGACCTGTATGCTTGTGTTATGTGGTGGATCATAGTGCCCAATGGGCATCTCAGCGTGACCTTCACCTTTTTCAGCCTGGTGAGCAGGACCTCAGTGTACCTGATGATAGAGGTACCTCTTACAACTGTAGCAGGTGTGTTGTCAAGCCGTATGGCCTGTGACTGTCTGGCACACAGGCTTTGTGAGCTATGTGTTGCATGTGCTCTGCTCTGGCTTAACATTTGGTTGTGTGTCTGCTTTGCAGGTGTCAGCTGCTCAGGCAGGATGCTATTCTGAGAGTCCAAGAATGTACCTGTGTGTTTCTGTGTTTGGATTGCGGTCGTGGCAGGTCTATGTGAGACTGGTACTGTATTCACTGTAGTATCCCACTCCACCTGACAGGGTATGCCAGTACTGAGTTAAGAGAGCTTAGCCCCCAGTTTGGCTATGTGGTTGCATCTCTCACATGTGTTGTAAGTGTATGGGAAGGGGAGAGGGTTGTCTGTGTACATAAGGCAGCTGTAACATTGCCACATGACTCACAGATTCACCAACTGGACCAGAGAGTAGATTGACAGGTGACCTTTGCACATGCTACCATAGCATTGTGAATCCCATACTAAGTAATGACACATAGGGCCAATGGGGAACAAGGTACTCAAGGTGAGTACGTGAGGGTGTAGTGCTCCTGATTTGATAGTGTTGGCATATATGACTGCTGTGTTGAGCAAATGTGAGGTAAGTCATATGCAATGTGTTACAGGCAACCTACATGCAAACAGGACAAACAGTGACACTCTGTCAAGTGAGACATGGACATCAGTACAGTAAGCAATACAGATGTCACTAGGGATCCACAGAAGCACTGTAAATCTGCACTGCAGGTGTAATCAGTGTTTCAGGAACATAACAAGCAAACATGCATACAAACAAAGTTACAGTCAGCAGGCCTGTATGTAGACTATGCTACAACAAACAAGGTGTACGACTTCCAGTAGGTAACAGTGCATATATGCAGGCACTATAAGCCTGTACCCAGACATTCACAGGTCAGATGGGCTGGGTCCAGCCCCACCCCACACAAGTGTGTAGACCATGTACCTTCGTAATGTTGAATAACCGGCCTGATACCCAAGTGCTCATACCTGTAATACTACACATTTCAAATAACAGACACTGAGCCCTCACTCAGCAGTTCCAGACTTAGTATGATGTATGCTACCTGTCCTGGCACCACAGTATCCTTGATATGTATGGAGACTCTCCCTCCTGTTATAGTTAGTTCTGTGTTTTGGTGCTGTCATGCATGGCATGAGGTGTGACCTTGTAGTGCTAGTGTGCTCTTGTGAGTCTTGAACCTGTTGTGTATTACTGCAGAGATATCAACATCCTCAAACATCCTTATTGCAGAGCCGAGTGTGGACAGCATGCAACTTGCAGTTGACATGACCATCATTGAGTATCAATATGTACATTTTCATATCCCATGTGCTACCTATGTAGGTGGCCATCTCTTGACAGCCTACCACCAGTATGCAAAGATGTGCAGACAGTACACTATGGTAATTACTATGGGTGTACAAAACAATACAATGACAGTCATACTGTAACTGCATCAGGCAAGCTGGGATATACCCACAATGATATCATTACACTGTACAGTTGTCAACATTATACTATTACAACACTTCTATGTAGTCACCCTGTGCATCAGCACCATGTTTACCTGTTCCTGCACCGATGTTACAGATTGCAGGAGGAGGCACAGTTTCATCATATGCACAGGGTGTGTACTTGGTATGCCTGAGTCTGCCACTGATACAACCAATTGACATGTCTGTGTGTGTGTGTTGCTGAGGGACAGCAGTACAAGATGGGGCAATGTTGATGCAGTGTGTGCGTGTATGTGGTAGCCCTAGGTGTTATCAATTTGCATGTGTGTATGCATGCACACAGTCCCACCTCATGGCTGCCATATACAGGTGTTTGTGGACAGCCACAGACTGTACCTGCCAGGTCATACATATCACTGTCTGTGGACACAGACACGGTACCTGTGCCTGGCACGAGGGCTACGGACCATATCAGGTACTAAGCCAGACTGGGTACTGTCATCAGAAGCAGGTGGTTGGTGACTGGAGACAGGTCCCTGTTGGGACTGTCCAGAGCCACATGCACGTGGTCTCCTGGGGCGGTCTGATGACAGCACAGACCCAGCATTGCTGGGGCTGCTGCTGGCACTATGTGAGCAGCCTTGGGCCTGTTGTCATCCACGACGGCTACCAGCTGCTGCTTTTGCTGGCATACGACCACGTCGACACCTCAACCATCCACCATTGCCCTGGCTCATGGACATGTAGTTGTGGAACAGATCTAATGTGTCCCCCCAATGTCTGTCAATGACCTCGGTGAAGTTATGGATGGCAGCCGCAACATCACACATACTGTCATTCATAGCTGTGCGACATGCTCTCAGCTCCCTCAGACCCTGTCTGGTGTACCGTTCCATACGTGACTGTGCCTGCATTACAGCCCGAAACATAGCTGAGGTTGACAGACCTCTGTGGGCACGTCTGACAGGGGCGGTATGCCCATGGATGCTCCCACGAGAACCCCTGGACGTCTGCCTGTGTGGTACCATGTCAGGACCCCGGCCGTGGCTGCTGTGTGGGGATGCATGTGCCACCAATACCACATTACCCTGGTCAATGCCCACTGTATCCTGTCCAACAACTAGGGACATTGGTGAGAAAGGATGTATTGGCAGGATGACTGTGCACTTTGATGGGGTCGACAGCTGTGTACTGTCAATTGGCTGACCAATGATGGACCCTGGCACACCTCCCTGTGCCATTACACAGGCATCATCATTATCACTATCCACAGTAGCTGATTCAGGTTCCCTGCTGCACAACACCAGAGCAGCACCAGAACCTATGGGAGTAAGACAAGAAACACAGTTTACAATGTGTACACTATGTCACCACTTATACACACATGAACACATGCACACATGGGCACATGCACACATGCACACATGCACACATGGGCACATGCACACATGGGCACATGCACACATGCACACATGGGCACATGGGCACATGCACACATGTGCACATGCACACATGGGCACATGCACACATGGGCACATGCACACATGCACACATGGGCACATGCACACATGCACACATGCACACATGCACACATGGGCACATGCACACATGCACACATGCACACATGCACACATGGGCACATGCACACATGCACACATGCACACTCCTCAGTATATGAGATATCAACACACAGACAGAAACACACCTGCAATCAAACACATAGCACTACTGCTTCAGCCTATTATTACTATTAGTATCATGAGTATTGAAGGCAATGTTATTACACATTCACCAGCATGGATAGGCTGCCTTGCTGTTACACCAGGGGAACCTGCAGAAATGAGACATTTATTGTCAGTGGGCACAACTGTGCCATTGATACTATGAGTATGATACAGTTCAGTAGTGCAACAATTAGCTTCCACAGGTCTACTGCTGATATTGAGAATATCACTCTTGCATAATAATTACCAAGATTACAGCTACAAACTGAGGACACACCTTACACATGCATAACCTAACAGTGTACAGAACGGTCAACTATACACATGGCATGTTACCTGCATGCTCCATGTCCTGCTGCTGGGTGGCTCCTGCCTCCATCATTACACATGTATGCTGCTGCTGCTGCTGCTGTTGGGCTGGAGCCACAACACTTAGGAGTAGTCCCTCCAGTCTGGTGAGGGGGGGGTGTCTAGCCACCCCACTACCTGTGGCAAGCTGCTGCCTGTGGATATCCGACGCACGCTGACGGATATTTCTAATTAAATCACTGCAGTGATGGCATACCTGCTCATATGTCTGGTTATGTGTGCCTATGTCATTTACCCGATGGACCAGGTCTTGCCACAGTGCAGCCCTCTCCTGCTGGTTCTGGCTGGTGCGGGAAAAGAGTATTGCGAAATCCCGCACCAGGCTCTGGTGTATCTCTTCCTCCTCCGCAGCGGTGTACACAGGGTTTCGCTAATGAACCATAGCCCTGAAAAGGAGAAGGAAAATATGTCAGCAATATCTGTCAGCAAACTATGGCACACATAATACACATAATACTCGACTGTAGTGATATTACTTAACCACCATATATAGCATCTGTCTGTCTATTGGGGGATACACATGTAAATGACCAGGTATCAGTGCTCATCCGACAACTGTGCAACAGTACCTGGCACACTCCATACTACAGACTAGTATACTGCAGCAGTCAGCACACTGGTTCAGGTCCAATGCACAACCTCACACTAGGGGTTTGTATCAAGGTACTGTATGGGGAACATTATCAACCCATGCACTGCATGCAATGCACGTTACATATTTCAATGGTAATGCACACTACTCTTACTTGCCATAACCCTACCTACACCACAGTGACATACAGGGTAACACAGCACTACATATGGCAATGTAGTAAGTGTCGATCGCAATACCTCAAACATCTGTCTCTGGCCTCACACCAAGGACACACACTACCATGACAGACAGACAGTCATGGTGAGCAATCACACCAGTACATAACATGCACCCAGTCACTGGCACACTCATTCCACCTCACGTATTTGGTTTGCAATGTGTTCATGGGTGTGCATTGTGTCTTAGGTAGGTAGTATGCTTTTGGCCCTGGGCCTACAGCAGCATACTGTTATGCTACCCTGCCCCTTGTGACACATGTGTAATGATCGTATCTGCTCCTTACAAACAGTTACACAGGGTGACTCATATGGCATATTACCTATCTGCATAACATTCAGCAGGGGTATGTCTGACATCTACTCATGGGTGGCCTTGCTTCTCAATTCTGTGTGGTTTACTCCAGGGTATGTCATTTCTGTGGGTAGGGACATGTACCTCCACCATGTGCTCTATACTGCAGTGACAAGGACGACAGACATAGGTAATTTGTGCTGTGGATGTTGAAGGTGTTACCATGGTTGTTGGACAACTGTCATGGGTGTGACCGAACTATGTATATCGAGCAGTGGTAACCTCTATGTAGGTAGTCTGTGTGTGCTCTGTGGTCTTGTCAGTCACTCTGCATAGGTAATGTGTTTGAGTGCATTGACACAGTTACTTGCATATGACTCTGTCCTTCTCCATATCTGCAGCTGTCATGGGAGGTACAAACCGTGTAGGACATTGTGGGGTGTAGAGGGATACAGTGACCTACATGTCCATAGCTGACACACCATGTCCGCTGACACATTCCATGTACAGGTATTACAGGACTAGTGTGCCACTGTGTATATCAATGGGGAGACTATTGTACACTTGTTGCCCCTGTTCCCCCCTGACACATGCAGTGGTGGGCAGGCATGCACATATGTGGTGGTTACTGGTGTCAGTGTTTTGGAATGGGATATGGTACTCCAGTATCCACACTGGTGTTCACTCCATGCCTTTGTCACCAGGCACCTGTTGCAATACATCTGCACACATGTGCCTCACTCAGTGTATATATATATATATATATATATATATATATATATATATATATATATATATATAAATATATATATATATATATATATTTATATGCATATATCTGTATATATATATATATATATATATATATATATATATATATATATATATATATATATATATATATATATATATATATATATATATATATATATATATATATATATATATATATATATATATGTATATATGGATATAGATATATACATATAGATGTGGGGAGAGAGGGGGAGAGAGAGAGAGAGAGAGAGACAGAGGGAGAGTGAGAGTGAGAGGGGGTGGGACAGAGAGAGAGAGATAGTCATATACAGACATATCTGTTGTCAGTCAGATCTGTCTGTATATGTAGATGTATCTACATATATCTATATATGTATGTGTGTATTACATATATCTGTACGTACATATTCTATCAATGTCAATGTCTGTGCAGTAAGTGAATCCTGGTTCAAGGCTCCTGAGAGCACACCAGTGGTACCAGGCTATACCTCATATCATGCTTTTTGTCCCCAAAACTCGGGCCAAAACAAAAAGGGAGGGGGAGTGTCCATATTATTGAAGGACACCCACACCTCTAGGTTAGTGGCAACACATGAAGCATCAGAGACCATCCAGGTGCAAATAACCATAGGCAAACCTGATATACAACTGGTAGCATGTTACAGACCACCCTCCCAATCTCAGGAACCACTGTCAGCCTTCCTGAAGACATTGGAGGATATGAATGTCCCACCATACACCATCATATTGGGAGACTTCAACCACCCTAACATATACTGGGTGCTTTATTATAGCCCAAACACCCTAGGCCAAAGGTTCCCAGTATTCACTAAGTCAAATGCATCGGAACAGCTAGTCATCTCTCCCACAAGGGGAGATAGAATACTAGACCTGATCATCACAAACATGGGGACAATGTGCTACACACCGGAAGTATACCCCTCAGTAGTCACATCTGACCACAAACTAATCACCCTGGATATACATATCCCACCTCCCCCACAACACAAAAGACTACAGTGAGAAACCTCTCACATGACAACTATACACTTCTTAAAACTGAGTTGGTATCCTTTCAGCCCACTGGGCCAGTGGAAATCACATCCCACAATGCAGACTCCTTCACAAATGCTTTCTACGGGCATCTCCCAGAATGCATGGATCATGCAATCAAAAATAAAACCAAGACTATCACCAGCAAGGGCAGGCATCCTGTCTGGTGGACCCCAGTCATGAACAAATTGTATAACAAAATGTAGCTATTGCACGACAAAGCAGAATTCCATAAAGATAAGGCATCTCTGATCAGCACTAGTGGAAAGCTACATTACCTCATACAAACATGCAAGGCCAGCATTGAGAGGAAAATCGCTATGGACACTACAGATAACCACAAGGCCTTCTTCTGCTATGTTAGACACCTGGGTGGAAACCCTCAGATATGTTCAGAGTTAGTTCACAGTGACAAAAACTACACTGAACACACGGTTATTGGCAACATTCTGGCAGACAGGTTAAGTGCAGATTTCTCCCCTTCCTTACCCACAAATGAGGAATTACTTATGGCAGCTGACTGTAACCTCCCTGTCATCTCAGATGTCCAGCTGAGAACCACCCTCAGCAAAGCTATAAACACAGCATCAATGGGACACGACGGTATCGCAGGTTGCGTGCTACATGAACTCCAAGAGGAGCTAAACCCGCACATAATACACTATGTAACCATAGCCTTACTACAGCATATGTACCTGGACACTGGCATACAGCAACAGTAGTCCCACTCCACAAAGGAGGCACCTCTACAGACCCTGGTAACTACCGCGCCATACGCTTAACCAGCCTGGTCTGCAATGCTATGGAAAGAATCATTATGGAACTCATACACAGAGACATTGTGGACTTACAGACACTTGGTCCCACCCAGTTCAGCTTTGTGGAGGGCAGATCCTGCCTTTTGAACCTGGTTGACCTTTTCACAACAGTCACTAGAGCCATTGACGAGGGCACAGCAGTCCATACAGCCTACCTGGACTTGGCTAAAGCTTTCGACAAAATACCCCACTCTGGCATCATAGACATGCCCAACAGCTTAAAAGTAAATCCATATCTCACAAGATGGGTTGCAAACCGGCTAACGGATAGAAACCTTAAAGTCAAAATTACTGGTGCCATGTCAGACTCAGAGCCAGTCACAAGTGGTGTCCCACAGGGCTCTGTCCTGGGACCCCTCATGTTCGGCATTTATTTCTCAGATGTGGAAGCAAACATGGGAGGGTAGTGGCTGACAATGTTCAAAGATGACTGCATACTAGGCGCCATAGTCGATACACCAGCTGACACATACATCCTACAGAAAGGCCTCACTGAAACCGACAACTGGTGCCAGAGTCATGGCCTTGAACTGCATGCCAAATACTGTATAGTCATACCCTTTGGGAAAGACAAGGTACCCACATATTATCACATAGGCAGTAACCCACTGAGTACAGACAAAGTAATCAGAGACCTGGGGACACATATCAATACTGACCTCTCATTTGACACCCACATTGCCAAAGTGGTTGGATAGACTTCCTACCTTGCCCACTTTATCATAAAGGGATTCACATCCAGATCAAAGTAGGTCATTGTACCCCTATACTCCTCCGTGATCAGGCCCATGACTGTGTACTATGCCCCATTTGGTATGTACCTCACCTGGCACTTGCAACAGCTAGTGCGACCCCATAAGTACCTCACCAGGAGAATCAGGGGTCTCCAACAAATGTCATATGCTGCCAGACTAAATAAACTACAGCTCTATTCCATAGCATACCACCTACTTAGAGGTGATCTGTGCCTGACGTACAAGGCCATGTCCACTCAGGGATTGATGGACATGTTCCACCTCATAAAATCCAAATCCATCAGAACCACAAGAGCTACAGATTTAAACCTCAGCACACATATGAATAGGACATGCTGTAGGGACAGATCCATAACTCAGAGGCTTCCCTTACTGTGGAACAGGATCTCAGTTCATGTTAGGCTGAGACCCTCACTGACTCTCTTCATTTGAATTCTTGACGAGTGGATGGGAGATCATAGGTTTACACCAGGGGTCATCTCTGTGTCACTACTAGACAGAGGCACAGTAAACTAATGCTATTATGTAAGGGGGTCTTCACTGTGTCACTACTATACGGAGGCGCATTTTTCTTAATCTATTCTGTACACTGCCTGCAGATAGCCTAGTACTAAACTATGACACTGTGACACTATATATGTCTCTGTATTTCTACATCCCTCTCTATCTATGTATACATATATGCATATTATATATTTATATATATATATATATATATATATATATATATATATATATATATATATATATACATACATATCTCAATATACATGCGTATACACATGATATATATATATATATATATATATATATATATATATACTCCTTTTTAGTTCCACATATGTATACACACAGTAACGTACTGATGAACATCCATCACTGTATGGCCTACTTGTACATTGCACTACATCTTACATTGCTATGTGCACATAGCTACCTTCACATACATATGTATGTAGAGCCTTCAGTGACAGTTGCAGTATGTCCCCGGCCCTATGCACATCTTCATATACATAGATACAGACCAATAACATATCTGGGGTGTTCACAGTATGTAGACTATTATACTAGTACTTTACATTACCTGTGTTTGTTGCAGCTGTTTGCGTAAGCTTGCAGTTACTTGGCCTGCTGTCAACCTCTTTGTTTTGTTTTTACTGTTTTTTTTTTATTTTCTTATTTTTCTCTTTCTTTCTTTCTTTCTTTCTTTCTTTCTTTCTTTCTTTCTTTCTTCCTTTCTCTCTCTCTCTCTCTCGCTCTCTCTCTCTCTGTCTACCTCCAGAGGGTGCAATGAAAGTATTGCCTGTCTGGACTGGGAGTACAGGATGCTTTTGTAGGTATCTGCACATGTCCATGTGATGGCCTCTGCACCAATTATTAGCCAGCATTTACTAATTGCATGCAGCCTGTTGTGTAGTGATTGCGGTTCTCACTGTGATTTCAGGACAGTGCTATAAAAAGGTCTGTTAGGTAGGTGTAGCCCTTTCAGATTATCAGGGTGGGGACCATGCTGGTTTGCTGTGGGTACTGTTCTGTGAGTATAAGGGTTGATATGTCTCTCATATTTCAGGCTGTGTTGTAGACACTGCAATGCATGTTGCTCTGTAAACTGAGTATTCCTTCCTCCAGTGTCCTCTTCTCCATGTGTATGTAAACTGACACCTACAACTTCTAATACTGTGTATATGGGTGTGTGTGCTTTCCTGTGGGGATTGTGGTGTAACTGGTATATAGCAGTGGCTCTTGCAATCTGTTGCTATGGCTTCAATAATTGCCCTTTACATTCACTCCTTGTATGCCTGCTAGGTGTCTTTCCTATACTTTTATATATTTTGCATTAATTCTTACTATTTTATGATATATTTCTTTCAGCACAGTTTTCTTGTATAGCAGTCATGGCTTAGTGATAAGTCATGCAGACTAGTTTTCCCAAGGTCCTGGGTTCGAGACTGACAGAGGTATTTTATTTTGCTGCTGAGAAAACTACAGGCCTTGTCATTCAGAGTGACTAAGGCACTTTTAAGCAGTTGTAAGCGGGATAGCGCTGGTTTGCACGGTGGTCACGCATGCGCACTGCCGCTTAGCTTTGCGCACACACGCTTAGCTAAGTGCACAGAAGCGCACTCCCGCTTACTACTGCTTAAAAGTGCTTACTGTCGCGCACACCTGCGCTATTTTTTTTTAAAGAAAAGAAAATGGGGAGATAGGAAAGTGGTGAAAAAGGGGGCACACAGAGGGTAGGACAGTAGGAAAATAAGCTCGGGTTTTGCAGGAGGGATATAGGAAAGGCCCATAGCTGCCCATTTCTTCGTCAGCAAGAGCTGTGCATATGTTTGTAATTTGGTGTGAAATTTGAAACCTTCCACCCCTGAGAGAGGTGTGAGGACAACAATATTTGTTGTACAGCCAATTGTAATTGCCAGTTTACATGTCCAGCAGACATGTGCGCGAAATGGGCAACTATGTATGGGGCGTAATTTTTTTGTGGGTACAGAGTGCCCTTTTTTTTTTCAGGTGAGAGTGGTATGTCAAATACAGGAAGTCGGTATAGCTGGGGACGTAGGTTGGGGAGGTTGACAGACAAGACAAACAAGATGCATACAGGGGTGGTGTATGACACATGTGGGGGGGTTACACAATTGACGGGGATGGAAGTTTGGATATCTCGAGCCCATGAGCCCACAGATGGCAACAGTGGAACTGAGATCCCCACCCATGGGCAGTTGCCACTCTGCCTTCACTGCCCAGGATGGGGCTGTGCTGGGGGCTGTGTAGGACGGGTAGCAGGCATGCCCATGAGTTGTGCCACCCGTGCCTAAAGCTGACGTAGGGGCTCAAGCACAGAATGCCTGATCTCCCTACACACCACAGTCCAGACACTACGGAGGGTGAGTGGAGGGTCTCCTCTGGCCACGCTTGCAGAGGGGGGATGAGCCCCATCCCTTGCAGCGCTTCCACCCGAAGGTGGCACAGGGCCACCGGAGGAGGGTCTAGCCTGGGCACTAGTGCCAGGTGCACTCGCCAGCTGAGGTGGGAGAGGTGGGTCCGCAGGAACCCGCCTTTCCTGGCGTCCTATGTTTTGCAATATTTTATGACAGTTTGGCTTAGTAACACACAAAATGCAATTCACAATTAGTTGTAACAGCATGCATTAGTATTCCCATTAACCAAACACCCATAAATTCAAGACATTGAACAGCAAGCATAATACATGCATAATTTGAACAACAATATACAATTCAACAACATGCAGGGTTGATTTTTGGCAACAGGCCATCAGGTTTGGATGTATGAACAGGGCACATGCATCAACGTACATGCAAATATGTATGAACCAACAGGACAATTGTCCAGGGGAGTTAATTGTGAATACACATACCCATTTCACGTGGAATGGATTATTTGTGGTTATAGGGTAGGGTGAAGAAATATTTCATTAACAACTTCAAATACCTATACATATGCTGTACATTTCTACTACATGCAGATATATACACACTACAGGTCTGACAACAGTTTCCTATGTGTAAACTTATGCATGTCGGTGATAGGTATGTTACTGCTACATCAATATACATTTCATTTTTATTCATACACATTCATAGCTGGCTCTGTTCAGCTACAGCATCCTGCTACATTTGCTTTATATGGCTCTAGACAACTGTGGATGCTTGGTATTTCATACAACCATACTATCTGCATATTGCAAACTGAGAGCAACATATCCAAATTGTGGGACACACATTCCAGCTTCAGTACTTTATTCCACACATTTCGAGGTTTGGTTATGCCTGTCACATTCATTTCATTCTGTGCTGTCTGCAGTATACTTTATTCAGGAGTTATTACAACTTTATTGGTGGCTTCATACCTCTTTCTCACACTCTCACTTATTTTATTTTCACAATTCAGGAAGGTACTTAATTCTAGGCTTTATTGACATGTTTTACTTGGTTATAACAATCCTTTCCAACAGTCTCACTTGTGTCATGTTTCAGATTTTAAACGGGGATATATTTCACACATGTGTTTTACTCAGCTTGTGTAGCTGTACTTTTCAGCCTGCTGCAGGTTATGTACTGTTATATTACAGGTGAAACATCTTTATTTCAGACTTGTTTCATTTTTATTTTTGGATTACAGGCTGCATCACACTTATGTAATCACACAGTACTAGCAGAATCTCTCTTACACTGTTTACTTGCACTTTATATTAATAGGTGACTACACTGCACTCTTTTGCAAGTTGTCATACTTATATTTTATAACAGTTACAGTTAGAGAATTACTAACCTGCCTGGTGGCGCAACCGTACAAGCCTATCGGCATAGGCTCGACGATTCACGGAACGGTCACCTGCAGCTGCAATATAAATGAAATAATATTGGAATACACATCTCCATAATATCAGCTAGGTTAACTTTCTACATAAATAATTACATGTAACTTACTCAGTAGTGGGGTGTTGGGCATTTGCTGGGCCTCTTGGATCCAACGGTTCAGTTGGTCCTGCTTCTGTCGCTTCAGGTCCGCATGGTGGTGATGGACCTGTTCACCAGTCCTTGGTATTCCTGTGGCACTGGTGAGATCATGTGCCAACCGGTCCCATGCCTCAGCCTTGTATGCTCCCCACAGGACCTGGCCCTGCATGAGTTGGGCCTCGTGATCATGGATGAGGAGCCAAACCATGTATTTGGACTCCTCAATGCCCCACCTCTGTGCTCGGAAGCAACTACCCTCTCCTACACCTGCCATTCTGACTGCAAATCGGTTCCACAATCAGTTATGCTGTGTATTCCTGCCTCTGGGGCTTATATATGCCGTTTTTCCCGCACTTATCTGTGATTGGCCATTTTGGAAATGTATTAGCTTCATAAAACCTGCTTTGTCATGCTTCTCTTTCCATTCATTCCTATATATGTGCTATTACTGCATTTGGAAGAGCAACTGTCATGGCTTAGTGGTTCAGTACTTTGACTATGGTGCTTGGTATCCTGAGTTCGAGCCTGACCATTGCTTTTTATATTTTATGACTGTTTACACAGGCTAGGAGGTGTGTCTGTGTAAGGGCAATTTTGATACAGCTTGCTCAACGTTGCCCGTCGGTTAGCTTGTTGGCGCGGTGCGCAGCTCCGTGCAAATGGGTCACGCTAGTTTACGTGTCATTTGGCTATCAGCACACATATTACGCTCAGCTCAGCTACGGGCACACAGTTTCAGCATGTTAGAACTCTGCTCACCCCCGGACACTGATTTTAAACCTGTTAAACCACTGCTCACCTACGGGCACTCATTTTACACCTGTTAAACCACTGCTCACCTACGAGCAGCTATACTCAGCTTGTTAGAGTGTTGCTCAGCTATGGGCACTTCTGACATATTTTTTTTTTCACACATTTCTTTATAATACTTGGCCCATTTCATTACAGTTTACATAAAAATAATTTTATACATGTACATATATGTCAGGGAATTGTTCTGTGCTTATTTCACTAGGAATAAAAATTTATGTTGTGGCGGCTTGAACCATGAATGCCTCCTCTTCAGCTGACGTCTCTACCGCTACGCTATTGCTTCTTGGCTTACTTTGCATATTTAGATCTTATATGCTTTTCCACTGACTGATAACTGTGGCTTAGCGATGGGCACACCCGCGCAAATGAGCGCACTCACAAGCAAACATCTTTTAAACTTATAAAAAAAATATGACATGTTTATTTTTCCATTTTATGTTTATAGTCTGTGGGGGCATGTGTTGTGTTGTGTTTATTGACATTTACGCGGACTCTGTCATGGGGGTTTACTTTCGGGACTGTTACTCTTCTGGGGGCGTATCCGTTTGCAGGGCTCGCCCTATGGACACGCCCCCTACTTTCTTACATGGACCGTGTTAGCCTTGGGTGTGATTCAGCATGCCCTCATGCATATGCATGGCATGCTGATGTCACACCGTTACACTGCAGCCTCCCTGTAAGCCTTGTAACTCTTACACAGAGGCTTCGTGAATCCTGCCCTAATAGTTTCCACAGTTCAATTTCAACTCGAAGTGATGTTGCAAATGTATGTCAGGTATACTGATTGTGGTAATCCACTTTGTTTGTTTCTCCATGCTCATTTCAGAAGCCATTTTCCAAACATGTTCACAAACATTTCAGATGTGCACTTTCTCAGTATTGTGTTACATATTTTTTGTGAGACACCATAAGGTGATACACATGCAATGTGAATGTTATAGAGGCAGACAGGCTTTCTACTGGCACCTGATACACACTTAGTAGTGTATGATGCTAACTGTTGCTACACAATAATGAATTTATTCACACATGGATAGTGATAACCTGCCCTTGGATGTCACAGTTTCATAGCTATTCTTGTTTTCATATTTAATCATGTCCATATTCATTCAAAGATATACATTTGCTAATGAACTTCATCTGTGAGTGTTTTCTGGCAAGATTTCCATCACAGTACAGCATTTTTATGACATGTCCCACATCTCCCTTATACATCTGTCTTAACTGTTATGACTTCCACATCTGTAACAGTGTATATATCATAATGCATTATTTTCTGTTCCTTATACACATTCATTTTTCTGCAGCATATTCTTCAGATTTCTAGTCTAGAATGATTTGGATGTGTTCTGTGTCTCACTTCATAAACTTCTCAACATGCATGCTGCTGTCACAAGTGTCATTGCATCCACTTTCAGTACTTGTAGGAAATTATTTATTAGTGTTCCGTGCTATTTTGCATTTATTATCATATTTATGTATTTGTTTTTCCATTATTCGTGTGATGTGATTTTCATGCATGTAGCCATGTGGAGTTCATCACTTTTCTTAGAAGCATGCATATTACACTAACACGTTATTCTCCTGATTTTTCCTCCTGATCATTTAATTGTATGTTTGCTAATGTGAATGACAGTACCGATAATGTTCAAAATGTCTTTGAATTCATTCATTGCAATATAAAATAGTATAAACATGCCTTGTCCACTTGTTGCTAATCTTCCCCTTGCCTACGTGTTCCTGATTTACCTCTCTTTTGTTGTTGTGCCATGTGTGCAGACTTGCTTTTGGATCTCTATTGTTTTGTGTACACTATTTTTTTTACATTGTGTACACACATATGTCAAGTTCTTCCTTATTTTGAGTTGGCTGTGAGCCTCTATTGTGGGCCGAAGCTGAGGCTGCTGATAGTGTTGTGCGCCTTGGTGTCCTGTTTATTTGGTTAGCAATGCTACTTATCATACAAGGATGAGAGAATGAATCAGCTTCAGGGCACTGTGTACACAACATTAAAGCATTCCCATGAATGTCTCCACTTGATTTGAACAACATTATAGCAGATTCCAGATTTCTAACTGTGCACTTGTTACTGCTTGCTCTACTCTCTTAGTATCACTCTAAGTTTCAAAGTCTTGTATGAAGTTTTCTTTACATCCCTCAAAAATAAACTCTGAATTATAAATCCTGTTATTCTCCTCAAAATCAGGCTGACAAGGCTTTAACTATACCACCTTCTGTTTCAGCCTCTTGACAAGCTACAGAAAAATACTTTGATCATACTTGAACCACATTCTCCCTGATCTTAAGGAAATGATAAATTAAACTCTTTACAACTTTCCAGTCTTTTTGGCTTTGCTTTAGGTAAGTCTCCATTTAATATTCTTATTATTTATCCCGTTCCTTGTTGAGTTATGCTTAACCTTCCTCCTTCTCTCCTTTATAGTTTGAAACAGAGCTTTCTACATGTTTTACAGTTGATATGGTTCTGTCTTCACCTAAATATTTTTGTCTCATCTCCTCCAAATGATTGTCCCTTTCTTTTCTCTTTTCTCTTTTTCTTTTTCACTCTGCTACCCATCTTTTATTTATATCTTTACTTTGGGTTTTTACTACTTTCTGCCTTTTAGCCATTGCCTCGGAATTAAGTTTTCATTTGGTTAGTCTCTGTCTCAAAGTATAGGGATGAACACATATACTCCCCCTCTTATGTTTTTCCTCCCACTAATAATGGTAAAGTCTTTTTATTTTAATCATTATTTTGACTATTTCTTGAAGTAATGGTACAAGACAGGCAATACATGACAATAAATAAAAATAAAGCTAGGAACGTTTCACTCAGTGTTCTACCTTAGCAGTTGTTAATTTAGAAAGAACTAAAAACAAACTCTGTGTATTATCCCTTATTTTGAAGTCTAATGTATTAGACACCTTGAATTAAAGTACTTGTTTTGCCAAGAGAGCTGTATGCTTGTAGCTAGTCAATATTCCTTGCTAGTACTGTAGACTATCTGTCCTAGTCCCTCTGTTCCAGACATTATCTTACTTCTAGTCACCACTCTTGGATGTCTCCCTCTGTCTCTCTCTCTCTCTTTCTCTCTCTCTCTCTTTCTTCTCTGGCATAGAGCCATTCACATTTATATATTTGTTTTACTTGCTTAGATGCTATGAATGTAGATCCCAGCATGTCTTCCATTTCCTTAACTGACAGTGTTTTTCTGCTTATTGTCAAGCTTTTCTCATTTATCTGGCTTTTCTTAATCTTTTTCTCTGCTGCTCAGTCTACCAAGTTTTTGTCTGTGATGCATTGCTTGGTTGGGGTCACTGCAGAACTCTGCACTTGGTTCTTTCTTTAAATTTCTTTTTTTTTCCTGTACTTGAAATTCCTGGTTCTTCTTCATGTCTCATTGCTGATCTCCCTCATTCATTACTTACAGGATCTTGAATTGTTTCCATTTATCTCATTTCCTTTCCAATCTGTCCCTTTTGTTTTGGATTGTAGTTTTGAGTTTTGAGATTGTATCTGGCTGGCAGGGCACTTCATCTTCTCTCTCTGCATAAGCTTGTGACCAATTTGCATTTCATCCCTGTCTCAATTCCATCTGCCTTTAAATGACACTCTGTACTTTATTCAGTGTTGCAGGCAGTAGTATTTGAACTTCCTGTAGAACCTTAACTTGTCTGAGGACTGGTCCATTGCTCATTGATTTTTTTCCACTTTCTCAACACTTCACATTGTGATTTGTACACTTTCATCCTTGTGTGTTAAGGCAGTTGAGGAGTCTTCACAGCAGCACCATCCTGTTCTATAACCCACCTTCCAGTCACATAACTTAGTAACTATTGTTTATGCTTTGTGAACACCGTATGTAGAGCACAGGGTGGGATGAAGAAGGAGGCCTCATCCATCAGTCTCCTCATGCCTCTGTTAATAATTTCTATCACATTGTCTGTCTCACTGAAAAAAACATGGTTTCTTTGATATTATTTATAAAGCATTCCTTGCATTTCTCATCTGTTACTCCTTTTGGCTTGTCAGGGACTCTAGCGTTTTCCTTCTTGAGAAGTTTTTGTTGATCCTCGAGCTACATTCTCCAACTTCTCTTTCGTAAGTTTGTTGTTCAAAATATATTCTGTCCTTAATCAGTCACTTTTGTAGACATCAGTCTTTCATAAATTTAAACTGGGCTTTCTCATATTTTCAAATATAGTCACCCCAAAAGTGAGCTACCAGAATGAGAAACCTTCATTCCGAAATGTGGCCACGCCTCCATTGCTGAGTACTTTATTGGCAGCAGTGCATAAAATATAACTCCACATTAAATATCCAATTGGACCTTAACAGTAGATGAATGAATGCAGGTCCTTAAGTTTATTTATTTGGCTGAAATGAAGAAAAGAGGTTTGAAAAAAGTATAAGAATGGCCTAAAACAATTTAAGTTAAAAAATGAAGAACGCATCAGGAAAGCAAAAACTAGTAAATGAAAGAACACATGGAAATGATGCACTATCAACGATCAATCCACTAGAGATGAATTTTACAGAAGTTTAATTAAGCAATAATTCATCAGATCTATGCTGAACTAAATGTTATAGATGATGTAACGGTGATAGTTTTTGGTCTGAGCTGGGTGAGTTAGTAAATTAATAAAAGTATTAGAATACATGAACAATTGAGAGATGGTACTGTACTTTTTCACTACCACTGGGAATGCATGCATTTTTTTGATTGAGTAGATTAAAGCAAATTAAGATATCTAAAAGTTATCTTCCAAACAGTCAAATTAATCATTCTTTTCCAGCAGCTAACCTGAAATATGGGTATACTGTAAAACGTGTTAGCATGTGTCCCATGGAATGGGCATTTCATACAGACATTGTAGGCATCATCGAACACCACATGATGCAAACATCTCTAGCACTACTGAGGAGAAATTGATGGATTTCTCTGAATGGAGATACCAGAACAATTTTAAGCAAATATTTCAAATGTGGTAGTAAATGACTTGTGAGGGAAGAAACAATGTCATGCTGATTCATGGTGGTGAATCAATATCCCTAATGACAATGCAAACTTTTTTTCTACATTCCCTTTCAGAAGGATAACAAAGAATATGTAATTTAAAACACTGCATATAGCACAATCAGCTTTCACAGAAATACAGCAAAAATAGCATTCCTTTATCATTTCAGAGTCATTGTAATGGCAATAAATTAAAACCTCACTGTTCTTCTTCAGATTTTACTGCATACATTGGGATTTCATCATTTAAGGAGGAACAATGAGATGAAATTTGTAAGCTTTCAAAGTGTACAGCAAAGTCTGTAAAATGTAGGAACTCTGCATAGAAATGTTTGCATAGGTATTTCATACCCCAAATAGACTTCAGAGGACTTTTACTCAGATAGCTAATATTGGAGGTGTGATGAGGAAGAGAGAAATAATTAGCAACATGTTACCTACAGAGCACTTTTTGGCTGAAAGTTTGGGGAACAAAAGGCAGTAACTAATGACATGATTCTTTTGAGCTGGAATATGCTATCTGATTTGTCTAGAGATTGTAAGACCTTGCTAGGTTCAGTGTTACTGGCTGCTGAAAAAGCAACTATTCGACAATCAAAATCAAAATCTTGTCCCATCATTAGAAAAAACATTTGCATATTGCAAAGGAGATAAAAGAACTGGAGAGGGGACCTTTAGAAAAGAGGAAGAGTAGATTTCATAAAAAATAAATGGAATTTGTAAGAACAGCATTTGCAGACTTATGCTCCATTAAACGAGTAAGATTTAAGGGAAGACAGGAGTTAAGCAACTTAGTAATGATAAAGTGAATGAAAATTGTTAAAAAGGAAAAGTGTATACTTTGTGAAAATAATGGGAAATGTTATTACAGTTTGTTTTCTTTTCTATTAGTGTTTGTAAACATATGTTATAGAATAAAACATGTTGATTTAATAAAGAAGTTTAAACAACAGAACAGAAATTGTTTTTGGCATTTATGTAGATATACTGCAACTAGCCCTTTTACACAGTAAGAAGTTAAGTTTCCCCCTCATCTACTTAACTAGGTGATGGTTGTTGCAGTCCTGCATCAATGCTACTGCTATGTTAATGGAAGTACATGTAAATATTGCCTTTCTGACCTCTGAGATGGAATCAGTAACTGATCCTGCTTTTGGATAATAAATGTGATGCATCACCTAATGTCTCTGCATCTTTCTGAATATGTGCCATCACTGAAACATCTTGTACTTATCCAATGAGAAAGAGCAAGGGGAACCAGCTCACTTCCATTCTTTCTTCCTCCTTTTCAGTTTCTCCTTTTATTTTATTGCTTTCCAGTCTCACTATCTTCTAAGTTGTATAGCACCACAAAACATCTCAAAAACATAAATGAAATCCCTTTATTAATGTTTGCAATGTCTACTAAAACTCGTTCCATACCTAACCTGTGTTTTATGCCATTATATGGGATCCTCTAATTCTCAAACTTAACATTAGCCACACCAATGTAACCCCAGGCCATTTCATTCTTCTTCAAGAAAGGTTCACTTCCACTTGACCCCTTTTCACCCTATTGTGCATAAATAATTCCTCCTCACCTCCCACAGGCATGTCTAAACTTACACAATGGCCTCAGGCAGTGGCTGATGTTATAATCCTAGTTTGGCTTTCATTTTCAGTGTTTATATCACTGTATACAAGTTTTCCTTTGTGCACCTAAAAATTGCATGGCAACTATCCATATGATAACATGCCTGGCATCCTAAATGGCTAAGGTATTCTCTGCTATCATCTCAGTGAGCTGCAGGACACAGCAAATCATCTCCCTCCACACCTTATATGTTATTCAATTTTCTAATAATCAGTATTGGCCAACTTACATAAGTCCTAGACTTTACTACTCCTTCTTCATTTGTTTTCCTTGTGCAAAGGTCACTGACAGATTCTGGATATCTGCCTGGCTCACACTGGTACAAAGAACTTATTTGGCTTTTCCTTTCCATGCTTTCCTTTACTGTCTTCATTCATGAATGCCTACCTGACCTGTGGGGAAGTCGCTAGTCTGTAAAAATACACTCCTGTCATCACAGACTTTGTAATCATGCCTTCATTGAATATCCTAACCTCTTACATCGGTGATTTCATAAAACCTTCACTTCCCACTTTTATTTCTAATCACTTCTGCCTCATTTTGTAACTCTATCTCTCCTCTATGGATCAGTGAGGTCTCTAAAACACATCCTTTTTATGCAACATCAGTTTTGTTTTACAAATCTCATACTGTTGGTCTTCTTCTGATGCATAAGTCTTGTCACCTGTAGTGGAGTACTGGTACCTCTCTGTCATTGAACTACTCTGCTTTGGAGGCCCAGATCCTTTCCTTTAATCCCTGTGGTTTCATTTGTAGAAAAACATGCTTCAGTGGCTTCTTCTTTTTCCATGTCTTTCTCTTATGGATGCCTCCTACTGATGCTTAGCTTGGCCTAGATCTCATCAGCCTCAATAATAGCCAGAAATTCTGCATTCTTTACTGATATTTACATACTAACATCTGTGTTCTGCAGCATTCAAGAATTCTATTTTATTTTTTTAGAATTGCAAATGTCTGACAACAAATTCTGCTATGACTCATAGCCCTGCACAGAAATAATTTAGAGTATATTACTACAGCTCATGGTAATATATTACACAGTGACTCAATACACCAGCACCCTACTTGTGTTCTATATCTTTTCTCACATTTAACTTACCTTGTTAGGGGCCTGCTTGATAGGCCTTTGGGGTCCTGTATCCACATGGGGCTGCACCATACGGGTGTACCCAGGTTTCCCAGTGATAATGCACAAAATTCCTACAACACTGCTAATATTTATCAAACTTGAGTAAGGGATAGCCACTGAGATATGGTATTGCTACCCCTTCCACAGAGGTGTCTGTCTGAGCCTCACTGAAGAGATCAATCACTAGATCCTGCTCAGACTCCTCCTGTCATCCACTACAAATACTCAGCACTAGGGCCTCCCTATCATGGTAAGGCTTCACCATGTTAATATGGTACAATGTTTGCCCTTGCCTCCTCCCTATCAGGTTTACAATATAATTTTTTTATGTCACTGACCTTCCTTATCACTTCAAAGGGTCCCTCCCGGGAATGAGCACCATAACTTGCTGTCCTGCAACATACTTTTGAGCTCAAGTATTCGTGTCATACCAGACCTTTTTCTGTTGTTGAGCTCCTGCCAGGGTCTCCTCGGCCAAACCCATGAGCTCCCTAAGCCTTGTCCTCAGGTTTAAGACATATGCCACAGCAGACTTCTTGTTGGATTCACAGTCACCCTCCCACTCATCCTGAATCAAATCTTAAGGCTGACTCACCCTATGCCCATACAGCAACTCAAAAGGTGAAAAACCCTGTGGATTCCTGGGCTACCTCTCTGTAAGCAAACAGTAGATGGTGCAAATATTTGTCCCACTCTCTTAAACTGGTCTGCAAACGTCTGCAGCATGACCTGTAGTGTACAGTTTAACCTCTCCACAAGGCCATTTGTATGTGCATGGTAGGGTGTGGTCTTTTGGTGCTTCACCCCACAATGCTTCCACAGGCAACCCAGCAGGTCTGACATGAAGTTAGCACCTCTGTCAGTCAGTATTTCTCTTGGGAAACCTACCCTGCTGAAAATCACTAACAAAGCATTTGCCATCTTCTCTGCCTCGATGGAGGACAGACCCTCTGCCTCAGAGTATCTAATAGTATAATCTACTACCACCAGGATATACTTCTTACCTGTAGAACTTGAAGTACGTAGAGACTCCACAATATCCATAGCTACCTTGTGAAACAGCTTTTCAGCTACAGGCAAAGGCATCAATTGAGCTTTGACCTTGTCCCCTGCCTTGCCTCCGTCCCTTGCAATCCCAGGCTAATAAAAGTTCTGCGTAATATGTCTTTTGGTATGCTTTATGCCCATATGATCTGCAAAAGGAATGTACTGAGGTATGGCTAGAAGTGCCAGATGGTAGGCTCTGGGCACTACCAACTGCTGTATTATTTCACCCTCTAGCCCTCCCTCAGGGGTCCAGTCTCTATACAGTAACACTTTGCTCCAGTAAACAGAGTCCTTTTTTCCTTGAGCATCAGGACTCCTTAGCTACCACCCTCTAGCCTCATAAAGTAGGATCCGAAAGCTGAACCTGTCTCAACTCTATTTTTGTAACCTCTCCTTGCTCCCCTTCCACAGGAAGCCTACTACCTTCTGATAGCAATGCCTCTCTGTCTGCCTGGGTACTACCACTCACCTCTGTCCTTACAGTCACCCTGATCATGGGAATATCAGTACCTACCAGCATCTGTGGCTTACCTTCAGGCTCACTGCAACATAGTAGCTCCCTCCCTGAAATAGCCACATCCACAGCCCCAGCGTCAGGTGTGGAGTCTGTCTGGGTCTTCCCCCAGGCTACTAGACCTACATGCCTGTCTCCAAGCCTGACTACATGTAACTGCATGCACACAAGGTACTGCATTAGCAAAATCATTCCCTCTCAAGACATCTGTAGGAATATCCTCAAACACAGCTACCTGCTTGCTTCTTTTTCCACCCTTCCAGCCAAGGTGACCCCTGGCCAAGGTATTTGGAATTGGATCCCTCCTAAGGATCTGATTGGAGTGGATTGCCCAAGTAAGTACTGCTCTCCATTAGCCACTGCAAGCTTCATAATGGTTATGTTAGAGGCCTTGTCTCTCTTAGGAGTGGCCTGTCTTCAATCCATTAAGATAGGATACATACCCTGGTGATAGTTTGGTACCCCTGTTTTCTCCAGACAACTTACTACTGGCACACTGTTATTCCCATTTGCTGACTCCCTCACCATTTGTTCCCCACTTTGCTTCAGTGGACATTTGTATGCTATATAACCCATCTGGTTGCATTTAAAGCATCTAGCCCCTGATCCTGGCCATGTACCTAAACTATTGGGTTCCCTTTTTACTGGGTGATTTAGGCTGCGCACCATGGGTTCTCTTATTTCCATTTGCAGAACTGGGTATCCCCTTCTTGTGCAGTGATGTCTTGCTTGCTAAGTAGAGATCCCTTTTGTTCCCCAGCTCATCTGCAGAATTGCACTCCAGATCTGTCAACTGTATTCTCATCTACTAAGGCAAAGAACTAAGGGCTTGTTCCCTCACCAAAAGTTCTGTTTCCTGTCTGCTTCTTGGGGGAGTAGTTGTGCAGTTTGTCCACTGCTGTGCTTCATGCAAACAGGATAAGCACAGCCAAATCCTGCATTTGTTCCCTCCATCATGTGATTGCACTACAAACTGCAAAGGGCAAATATTGCTGCCCCCAAAAAAAAAATTAGACAAGCAAAGACAGAAGAGGAGAAAAATAAAAAAGAGGGACAAGTAGTTGACATGAGGGAGATCAATGTATGACATACACGCAAGAAAATGATGGCTCACATCATATATGTCTACATATATCTGGATTTGAACTCTCACTCCTATGTACCTTTAAAACACAGGATGAGTGACTTATCCCTCTTTGCTTCACAAACAGCTTTGCAGCAAAAACTGAACTCATTCTGCACACAACCAACTGTGACAGTATCTACAGTGATATCAAACCAGACAAGTTTTATTTGTGCATTTATTTTTTTGGTTGTAGTACACCTATTGATCGCACAACTTGTCAAGATTATTGCTTGCAAATATACAGCTCTGTCTTACATTTCTGTGTTTGCTGGCCATTCTTCATTTATCTGACCAGTAATCTGAGACGTGCAGTGTGTCAACCGTTCTATATCATTGGTGTTAAATGTGTTAGGATATTACGTGGAAATAATATCATATGCAGTTGCTAAAAAAAGAAGGGCAGGATAGATGTTAAGGACCACAACCTGTGACTTGTGTGCTGCTTACTTAAATTTTCAACCTTACATCTAGCACTTTGCAGATCTAACCTGGCACACCCAGTGGAAATAAGGCATCCTGCAGTGCTGTTGTGTTTTTCTTCTCCCAAACAGTAATCATTCACAGTTTTATTCCATTACAATGCCAGTGAGGATGGTTTTCAAATTTAATTGGCAAAATTAGCCAGAAATTTTATGGACAAAGGGTACAAGTCGCAAGAAATTCAGATAGGGGTGGACAAAGGAATAGCCATAAGGAACACTAGAGCTAAATCATATTTCTCCAGATCAGATGATCACATTGAATTAAATGAGAGGAGGAGGGTGCCTATGTCCTGTAGTCTCCAATACACTAGTGGCAATAAAGACATTACGAAGATTATAAGAAAATACTGGTCTGTCCTTATGACAGATGAGGAGATAAAGGTGGTTGTGGGTACATGTCCTAGATTTACTTATAAGAACAAATCTAATTTGAAGAGGCTACTTTGTTACAACACTGGGCAACATTGTACTAACGTTAATGCTACAGATTATATTCCTTGCATGACACCATGTGGGAGCTGCAGATATTGCGCATTTATTGACTCTAGTAGTAGATTTGTGTATCCAGATATTGGAAGAGTGTTCCATTTTAGAAGCACTGCCACATGTAACATCCAGGATATGGTGTAGCTTGCTATTTGTAATCTGTGTTCAAGCATTTATGTTGAGAAAACTAACAGTAAATTCAAGGATAAGATTAGGGAGCACCTTTATGCTATCAATATATCCTACAAGTGCAATGCTCTAGCGAAACACATTATGGCTAGGGGGACATGACCACAACTTTAGATTTATGGTCATTGATAATATTGATGCTGATGCTAGATTTGGTGATATAGTGAACAAGACAGAATCCATCGAGACTCAATGGATTATTAGACTAAATGCCCACAAAGGTAATGGGCTTAATAAGTTTGTACCCCTAAAGCCTGTATTAAAAAAGTGTAAATTACGTAGGTAGCATCTTATGTCAACAAATTGGCTTTATAGCTATATAAGTTTTTTATATATACATGTATATATATATATATATATATATATATTTGTATTTTATTATTAATTTTACATGATATGTTCATGTTCTTTTAAGTGGTGTTATCAGCTGTGTATGTATAATAGGGGGTGTGTCTGTATCTTGCTAGATCTGATAAAGCGATGGGATTTTGTTTATCGTGAAAGCGCTTATCCTTGTTTTTTGCTTCATTAAAGCATCTTTTGGAGTTTTATACGAAGATCTTGTTTTATACACTTTTTCACAGTGTTTCTAGTGTGTATTGGATTGTGCTTTAAATTTCTATAAGAAAAAAAGCTTAACTCCCCTATGTAGTCATATAAATACTGTATAGTAGCAGCATGACAGGTAAGATTGGTTATTGCACATTGTACATAAGCAAGCAATGAGTAATTGCACTTAAATGTAAATATATAACTAAGTAAATAAATAACTATTGCAGATTCCAAACAAAACACTGTTATTAAGTTTGTTTGTAGTGGAGCCACTAGTGCTGGTGTCCGAGTTAATAATTGTCATCATCGTTGGGTAGAAGCTGTTAATGAATCTGGAGGTCCTACAGTGAATACTGTGTTATGTGATACTTATGTGTATTAAACTTCTGTTGTCTATTAGGACACCTAGAAGTATATCACCCAGGTGTGTCAATACTCAGAGACCCCCCCCCCTTCACCGATGGTGAGAAACAGGTGATATTGGAAGCCTTTAGACAGCATGGTGCATTTCTTCTGGAAAGGGGACAGGGAGATATGTCACACAGGATGCAGATTTGTTAACAGATAGTTGATGATCTGATTGCTGTGGTTGGCCATTGCAGGACATACAAGCAATTGTGCCACAGGGTCACTGACATGATCACATCTGCACAAAGGAGAGCAGCTGCAGTGGGTTGGGACCAGATGGATACTCAAGGAGGGCCTCCTAGGGAACCACCACTAATACCCAATGAAGAGTTCCTGGCCAATATCAGAGATCCAGACAGCTCCTAGGAAAGTGCAGTACAGCATGTCCTGGATGTCAGAGCAACAGTTTAAGAAACAGCAAGCATCCACATAGGCTTTGGTATCTCAACAGCTGAATATTTTTGTATATTAAAACAATTGAAATCAATAAGTTATTTCTGTGTCACATGTATTTTTGGAATGGGATTTTGAAAATTGATATACTTATTAGCTTAGGTTGGAGTTGACAGCCATATTGTTGTTGAAAGTATAGTTAATGGACATATAGAGGGGTAAAAGTAGTACCCCCGTGTTACTGTTAATTGTGATGATGTTGCCCTTACCTCTTGCATAACTTCTTCCACCACCATCTGGATTACAGAAGAGAGTCTCATCTGCATATTGTAAGCAAAACATTTTTATGTCAGTACTGCTGAGCAATTTAAAGAGATATTTTAATGCATGCTGTTGATGTCAGGCCTGTTGTGTGCATTGTTGTACTATCGACAATAGTAGCAGTGCCATTACTTTGTTAGCATATATTGCAGTATAATAGTGTAGGTAGTACTTTTTTCCTGCGTCTGTTGCTTTTTATCACAGGTGATCATGACAGTGGGAGTATGGGCCCTTTGCCAACTGATGACAGTGTACTAGCAGACTCTGAGATGATATTGGCCAAACTGAGGCATAGTAGTCAGGTGCAAAGGTTGAATATGACACTCTAGGTTGACATACACAGCCATCCTCTTCAATTCTGTCGGACACAGCCAGTAGGCCTACACCTACCCATTCCAGTGAGCCCTCAAATATTGGACAGGTGAAAGGTGACACCATTGATCAGGGAAGTGTGGCTACTGTGGCTTCAGTGCTTGTTGACTCTAGCTATAGCCAAAGTGTGGGTGAGGTGCCATGCAGGAGGGCTGATAGGGGTTGTTGGAGGGGGTTTGCTGTCCATCCTCTACCTGATGTCTCTTCCCGTGCTACTCAACATATGTTTAGGGCCATCAGGGAGGCAGAGGTGCATTCCCATAGCTGTTCCAGACAAACATTCAGGTTTGTAGATGTGGCTCAGGTTGACATGCTTGAATGCCTCCACCATGTTGCTGATTCAGTGGCTTGGGTGTATGACACATTGGAACAAGGGATGTCTGTCATGGAATGAGCATTGTCTGTGATGGTATGTCTGCTGGGAGGGGAACGGCATCCTCATGGGCGTAGGTCAGCCACATCATCTGCTGTCAGCCAATGTGGCTGTGCCTGATCATGCTTCCATAGTGGTAGTACTTCCATTGCTCAATCAGTGAGTATGCTGTCCACAACCAGGCATGGCAGACCATGACGAATACCAGTGAAGGGAGCTCATCCAGCAGATATCAGGCATATTCAGGTAGCAGCAGTACATCTGACCACGGGCATGGTATTGGACGTGGCAGTGCAACTCCTAGCAGAGCCAGTTCTCATGGCTGGAGATGAAAAAGATGAAATGCCAGCTCTACCATGCATGGCACACACCTGTTTGATATAACAAGATGCAGACCCAGCACAGAGCTTGGCTGTTTTCATGCAGACACTCACACACCAATTTCACCTGGAGGGCCCCTAAAGACACACACACAACAGTTACTCATTTTGTCCAATGGCCATTTGTTGGTTTATCCAACTGTCTGTCTACTTCTCTTTCTTACACACACACACACACACACACACACACACACACACACACTCACTAGCCTTTTGTGTCAGCCTAGGCTTCATAGCCCTCCACACAACACCCTATGAAAGTGATGAAAACTATGCCATATCCCTGTTTTCTGTCTTTTGGATTCAGGGATACATAAACTTTGTGCCTGATGCTCAGGGCACATAGCTAAGTTACTGCTAAGTATATCTGCATTTGTGTTGTTGAACTGCTAATTGTACCTTTGACTTATATTGGCCTTAGAAAGTTAGACAACTGAAAGCATGAACATTTCTCAACATTACAGTGAATGATCTTGTGAGGGTGGTGAAACTGCAATGTGTCTCATTACTTTCTAACTTCTCTCTTTAATAATTTTCCAATACAGACATATGGTGCTAAACTGAGTGCATGCAGTGATCATCAGTACTTTTGAGAGGTATGACTGCTGAATCTTTGATGCCTGAGGCCTACTGCTTAGTAATGGACACATATGAGTCAAATAAGTCTCTGCTGTCATGTGATAAGTTAATTTCTGTGCAAATCTCCAATCCTTTTATTTGCTTACCATATCAGCTAAGGAAATACAAGGATATGCCACACATTCATATTATTAAACAACACAGTCCAGGTTCAGCACTCACCTTGTAAATGTAGCAGTTGCCACAGTTATAGTTCAGGGCTGACTCTGTATGATGCAAGCAGTACACAGCCAATATATGGGGAGGTAATGGTTGTGTGAGTTACCTGGCATCAATGTTGCTATATGTAAGTGAGTAGGAGGAAGGTTTTAGGTCCCTATGTGGTGAGTGAGCGTGCTATATGTTGTCTCTTAGCCAATGCAAGGGCATACTGAGTTTGCCTACATCTGCCTACACCCACAACAGCTGGTGGTTCCACCTGTGACTCCTCATCTTCCTGTGGCTGTGCAGACCTTGGCATTGGTGGTGGGATATGTGCCCCTTCCCCTTGCTGATCCTGCTGAAGCTGTTTCCTCAGGATTATGTTATGTAGCATGGCACATACAGTGAATATTTCTGTACTTGCCCATGGATTGTACTGTAGGGTTCCCCCAGATGTATCTAGGCACCAGAGCCATGACTTCAGTAGCCTAAACACACACTCTATGATATTTCTGGTTTGAACTTGTGCCTCGTTATGGTGTTCTTCCATAGGTATGTGTACATTTCTGATGGGTGCCATCAGCCACATTTCCAGTGCACAGCCTGCATTCCACAGTAAATGACCCTGTGAGATATGCCCTCAGCAAACATCTGGTACTTGGGAGGTGTGCCAGATACATGAGTCATGGTAACTGCCAAGGTTGCCAGCACACACATTCAAGATGATTCCCTTGGCATTACATATGACTTGACAGTTGATATAGTGGTAGCCCTTTTATGTAGAGCATACCCTGTTCCCTGGGTGGTGCTTTCATTTCTATATCTGTGCAATATATGGCATCCAGTACTTCAGGGTAGTGTGCTACATGGTAAAACTCCTGCATATTTCTTTCCATCTCCTCAGAACTATGGGGAAAATGTATGTGGTCACTGGAATGTTGGAGCATAGCATTCAGGAAATGGTGCAAGATCATGCATGCTGACCCCTGTGACATCCACAGAAATGCCCCCTGTTGGTCTCTGAAAGGTACCTGTAGCTAAAATTCTAAGGGCTACACATACCTTTGTGTCCACTGGGATAGGTTCCCCTCAGTTGGCTCTGGCTCTGAGTTGAGAACGGCAGAGGTCACAGAGTTCCTGTCCACCCTGTAGTGCTCTACAATTTCCACATTATGTAGGTTGTGAAAAGTTAAATGCGGCCAGAAAATTCTTCTCCTTCTTGGCCTAGGGATATTAGCAGCAGAAGCAGCAGAAACATTGGCTTCAGCCTGTAGCACATACAAATCAATTAAAGTAGCAGCAGCCCCCAACATTCTGTCTGCGTAGATTCCTTTCTATGGCTGTATTCCAAAAGCTTTGGAATTAGCAGGAAAATTCAGCACAGTTACACAGATGCTTTATAGCTTGTTGAATAGCTCCGCCATGTTGGATTGTTTAATTAGCATGCAATTCAGATGCTTATGCTGCAATTAGTATGCCAATGTGTTTACCTTGTTTGCCTAGGGGTGCACACCTCTACATGGTGCTTACTGAATCTAAAATTCATTGCTACCATGTGCATGTCATGGTACTAAATGACAGTGTAGGGTTTATTGAATCCCCTGCATGAGAAATTGTCTGGACCCATTCCACAATCCTGCCTTATATATTGGTTCATTGGTTAGTTCATTGGATAGTAGTACGCTAACTGTCCTTGTGGGCCATTTTAAGCCTAGCTAATTGTTCCATCTGAGAATCAAACCTTGCACCATGTGTTTTGAAGGTACACATCTTAACTATTATGCCAACCCCCCCAATCCTGTATCCCTATATCCAAGGGAAGTCCTCACAGTGTCCAAATTAATAGTAAGGCAGTCATAGTCATTACTTATTGTTACTCTTTGATCATTTTTATCCTTTGTCCATGTAGTTTCCCATGCTAAGAAGTGTCTATTATATGTATTAGCAAACTGTACACCTGCATATAATACCTCACCATCCAGAGCAATTGGGTCAAATGTTTTATATACCTACCTTTTTTTTTCCTTTTATGCCCAACATGTGGTATAAGATGCAACAACTTAGTTTAGCTGCCATTTAGAGAATGTATGTAAACTTTAATCCACTTGTGAATTTTTTTCATTTCTAGATTTGCCCGAAATTCCTAATTGATTTTTGCAATTGACAGTTCTCTAATATTGTAGGAAGACTGATCAGGGTCTGCAAGAAAAAAATATGTACATGGGCATTGTAGACAGATTACAGTCCATCATTGTAAACATTTATATATTCACCATGTGATTCTTATGTCATTCTGGACAGTGTCCAATTTTAATCAGTTTAATGCTCTACAGATTTATTGCTGTACAGATTCATAGAATAGGACAATGAGGTGTTTACATAATAAGTGGTTTGCATGTCTGAGAAATGGGATGCATACATTATGTGCAGAACAAATCTGAATTCAGGACCACTAACTCAGAATTACATCTAGATCATTTCTGTCATCATGAAAGAGAAAATATTTTATTAAATAAGTGAGCATTAATTGTTATTGGTAAAAATAAATGCATGACTTTGCTTGACTTTCTTGAGGAATAATATTTTAAATCTGCATATTTCAAGTGGCTGACTACCATTGAATTTCACTGGTATGTGCATGTTCTTTTTCTGTCAAATGCGGTTCAGTGGGTTACTTTTGGTTTATGTTTATTTAAATGATTTCTATTATTTGTGCATCAACTTCATATTGTTTCAGTGAAATTATAAATGACAGTAGCTACACAGATGTTCCATGCCCTTCAGGTAAAGATTTTGGATTAAGACAGTTCTCAATGCACCATTTCAATGAAGCATTTGATAGAGTAATAGACTCAATGTACATTTTGGGTTAACATTTAAGCCTCATATTCATAATGCAATCTAAGATAGATGCTACATGTGTTGATTTAATACTACTTATATCTGTAAGTTATCTGTGCAATTATTTTATAGTTTTTTATATTTACTTAAATGATCAGTAATGATAGAATATCCATGCATTTTAAAATATCCTGCAGACGTTATCTCTCTGCACAAAGACATAATTTATACACAAAGTTTGAAGGCAACATGACTTTTATTGTTAGTATCTTTGTATACTTAGTTTAATTTTCTTAGTAATACAGATGAGCATATACATACGACAAACTTCACTTAACAGATATCAATTTTTCTAAAATATTTCATTATTGCAGAATGAATATCTTTGGATTTAATGCCATATATCAAAGGATTTAATGAAGTTGGAACAGTAATATACAAAATGGAAAATAAAGCACGAGAGTATGTTGGAAACGTATTGTCAAAAATAAATAAAACTGCATGCAATGTTCCAAAGAAATAAAAAACTAAAATCACAAACAGATGGGAGCTGCAAGTGTTAAATATCTTATGACTTGTCTCTGTTGACTGTAATTTTAAAGTAACACTAATAATCTTATAATAAGACAGTCCAATCAAAATGGTATCCGGTGGCACCACCAAAAAAATGCAAGCGATTATATAGTTGTAACCCACGACTGTATGATCACATGCAATATCGATAACAGAAAAATAGTCACAAAATCCATTATTAACACTGTGCTTGCTGCAATATGTCAGCAGTCTAGCAATAACTGGCATGGGCATTACAACACAAATGCTTCGTATTACAATAAGCAGGCACCCTTTTAAAATGAACGTTTTTGTTACAACTGAATGATATTGCAGTGGTCTGCACACTGCAACATAGCGATCATAAGCCATTAATACTAAAAGTGAAGATTCCATTATAGTAGGACAGTAGGAAAAAAACATTTGTAAGAAGCATGCATCAAATGAAATAGGCTGAGGTCCCAAACATAGAATTACTAACAACTTTGGCAGAATAGTAATAGCTGAGATAAGATCTATTAATGCTAGAACGGAAAAAAAGATGTACATGGGTTCATGAAGAGATTCCTCTCTGGCTATAATTAACAGAATAGTTATATTTCCAAAGACTGCCACTGCAAACACAATTAAGAAAGGATAAAAAAGCCACTGCTGCCATGTTTGCAGTCCGGGAAAGCCACTTAGGAGAAATTCAGAACTCTGACTGCTTGCATTGCTGAAAGGCAACATATTTATGCTAGAAGATGAGCAGCAAGATGATCAAAGTTTTTCCGCAATAATCTGAAAGTGAACACACGCTGCATTACTATGTTTTCTAATTTCTGCAGTCCACAATAGCATTACAATACAGTATCTAATATTAAAATATTTTCCAGAAGAAGTAACATGATAGAATGCAAAATATTTCTTAGGTTATCATGCACAGCACTTCAAAATGATATTGTACTGACTCCTGTTGAAAGTGAGTGGTTACGTTTATGATGTTTGTTCAGCTTTTTCCTGCAGGCATTTTTTAAATATGATAGTATCATTTTCCTGCGCAGCAAATGCACGGTCTCACAAACACACACACACACACACACACACACACACACACACACACACACACACACACAAAGATATCTAGATACAGATATAGATATAGAGAAAGAGAGAAAAAAAAGGAAGAGAAGTGTGTCACATAAAAATAGCAAAAATACTAACGTGAAATAGGCATGTTTTCTAGTTGTCTATACATGCATATCAAAAAAATATTATACATATTATTCTCTGAGCCTTATTCAAAATAAAAACTCTAGTCTTCTGATGTATTGTTAAATCTAGTCACAAGTACAAAAACAAATATTCACTGTGCATATGGTTATCTCAGACTAGCATTTCGGGTGTTGCCATTAATGTATAACATACTCCCCCGGATTCATGAATCCTCTGTGTAAGACTAAATAAGTCTTACTCGGAGGCTGCAGTTGAACGGTATGACATCAGCATACCATGAATATTCATGAGGGCATGCTGACTGTACCCCAAATCTAACACGGACCGTGCAGGCAAGCAGGGGGCGTGTCCGACTGCCAAGCAGACTAAAGGTCCATGCCCCTGCAAGTGTGTGAAATGCAAAATGTCAACACACAAGAGCGAATCCGCTCAAATGTCCATGTACCCAACACCACACTTCCTGACATTGTAAACCCCCAGCACAGTTATAAAAAGTAAAACATTATTTTTTTTTTTCTAATTCCCGATATAGCTGCCCGTATTTGCGCGTGTGTGCGCAGGTGTGCCCATTGCTTAGCTGCAGTTAGCAATCTCGACATGGAAGAGCATAATAAGGAATGTGTATGCAAGTTACACCAAATAGTAATAGCGTAGTGGTAGAGCGTTTGCACAGAGAGGAGGCATTCACGGTTCAAGTCCCACCACTCCCCTTCCTATTTTATGCTCAAAATGAGTATATGATATAATTCCTGACATATTTGATTAAACTTTTACTAAAAAGCATTGAAATGGCCTTTTGTATCAGTGAACAAAATGTATATTTAGAAAGGAACCTGACATATAATTGCCCACAGTTAAGCAACGCTTTGCCGAGCGGAATATAGTTGCCCGTAGTTAAGCAGCGCTTTACCCAGCGCAATGTAGTTGCTTATAGCTAAATAGCGCTTTACCCAGTGCAATCGGTTTGAGCAGAGGTGCGCGCCACACCAACCAGCGCACCGTCAGGCAACGTGGAGCAACATAGAGCACAGTTGCTTAAACACAGCCACACCTCCTAACCTGTCGGGACAGTAGTAAAATAAAAACCAATGCCAAGGTTCAAACCCAGGCCACTGTGCACCATAATCAAAGTACTAAACCAGTAAGCCACGACAGCTTAGGGTAAACATCCACTGTTAACATATATATACTTATAAATGTTAGATTAACCATTGCTAAACAGGTCTGCAGTCAGCCGTGAATTTTCAAAAACGGCCAATCACAAAAAAGTGTGGGAAATGCTGCATATTTAAGCTCCATAGGTGGGAATACTCGCCATGACTGATTGTAGCTCCCATCTGCAGTTAGAATGTCTGGTGCTGGAGAGGGCACTCACTTTAGAGTGCAATGCTGGGGCATTGAGGAGTCAAAATACATGGTTTGGCTCCTAGTCCATCGTCATGAGCCTCGTCTCCTGCAGGGCCAGTTCCAAGGGACAGAGTATAAGGCAGAGGCTTGGAACCGGTTGGCTCATGAACTCACCAGTGCCACAGGCATCCTTCGGACTGGTGAGCAGGCCCGTCACCACCATGCAGACCTGAAGAGACAGAAGCAGGACCTTCTGAACCAATGGATACAGGAGGCCCGTCATATGCAAGATGCCCCACTACTAAGTAGGTAGCCATGGAATGCAGTATGTAAGACATGCTAATATAGTCTAAATAATGGATAGATATGTCTCAATATCCCTTCATTTACTTCACAGCTGCAGGTGTCCGTGCTATGAATCAGCAAGCCTATGCAGATAGGCTGCTAAGGTTGTGTCCACAAGGCAGGTTAGTAATTATTCTGCATGTATTGCTATATAATATATGTGAAAGAGCATGACAAAAGTGTTGTAGCCCAATAATACAGCTATAAAATGACCTGAATAAATTCTCTGCATGTACTGTTATATAACATAAGTCAGAGAGCCAGAAATAGAGTGTACTAACCCAGCAATAAAGGTAAAATAAGTCTGGAATACTATCTCTGCATGTACTGTCATATAATATAAGTGAGCAAGCCTGAAAAAGAGTGTTGTAACCTGTCAATAAAGGTATAATGTGTCCTGAATAGGTCTTCCGTATGCACTATAATATCAAATAAAGGAGAGAGCCTGGAGAAAAGAGTGTTCAATGTAATTAATAAAGGTATAATACTTAGAGCATGTCTGTGTCACTTACTTTGAAATGTTGTTGTACCCTTGCATTAAATAAATAGTACTGTTGTATTAGGTGCTTTCAACCCACAGTTGTGCAGTCCCATATGAAGTGGATGAAGGAAGTGCCAGTTGCTGTGAAGCATATAACATTTATTCCCTGAATAAATTCTCTGCATGTACAGTTATATAACATAAGTCAGAGAGCCAGGAATAGAGTGTAGTAACCCATTAATAAAGGTAAAATAAGTCTGGAATACTATATCTGCATGTACTGTCATATAAAATAAGTGAGTGAGCCTGAAAAAGAGTGTTGTAACCTATCAACAAAGGTATAATATGTCCTGAATAGGTCTTCTGTATGCACTGTAATATCAAATAAAGGAGAGAGCCTGTAGAAAAGAGTGTTTAATGTGAATAATAAAGGTATATTACTTGGAGTGTGTCTGTGTCACTTACTTTGAAATGTTGTTGTACCCTTGCAGTAAATAAATAGTACTGTTGTATTAAGTGCTGTCAACCCACAGTTGTGCAGTCTCATATAAAGTGGATGAAGGAAGTGCCAGTAGCTGTGAAGCATATAACAGTCCTCAACAGTTGTTACATGGCTGTCATGCATAGGTAAATCTGGCACACGAGTAGCTTGTCAAGGTGTTCCCCAGAAATGTGAGTGTGCTACCTGAAATGTAGGGTTCTGTAGAAAATTAAGTGAAAATGTCACATGAACACATCCAGATGTGTAGATACATATATATAAAAATAAAATACAAGTATGTAGCAGTAACATCTGCATCTTGGACAGTTACTATGTCAGATATAGGTCAGGTATATAATGAACTAGCCAAACCCATTACACAATCAAATGCATGTTGCCTAGTGTAATAATACATGTAGGGGATATACACCTGCAGTCAATAGGAATGTAGTGTAGAGTTAAAGTACTAATAAGATGTTAATGCAGGTTTCTTTTTACACCCTACTCCATGTGCATAAACAATGCAATTCCACACCTCAATGGGTATGTCTAATCTCAAAACATTTGTTGGGACATATGTCCTATTGTTCTATAAAAATCTGCATTTACTTTGATGCATGTCCCCTGTTAAAACACCACAATCTTGGTGGCCTGTTGCCACCAATCTTCCCTGCATGCTGTTGTAATGTCCACTGTCGTTCAATATATGCATGTGTTATGCTTGCTGTTCAACTGTTGTAACCCTGGTGTGTTGGGTTAATGGGAATATTACTGCATGCTGTTACACCTAATTTGGAATGCTGTTGTCTATGTTGTAATTAAAAACACCTAATCACAGAACGTATGGAAAGGCCGGTCCCAGCGGACCCACTTGTCCCTCCTCAGCTGGCGATTGCACCTGGCACCAGCAGGTCTGGTGCCCAGCCCGGGCTACCCTTCTCCATTGGTCCTGTGCCACCTTCAGGTGGAAGCGCTGCAGGGGATGTGGCTCGTCCCCCCTGCAAGTGTGGGCGGAGAAGGGCCACCTGTTACCCTCCGAAGGGTCCAGGTTGTGGTGCGTAGGGAGATCCAGTGTTTAGTCGCTGGTCCCCTATGCCAGCTTGAGGCAAGAGTGGCGTGACTCATGGGCGAGCCTGCCCCTCCTACACAGCCCCCAGTACAGCGACCTTCGGGTCTGTGAAGGTTCAGTGGTGACTGCCCATGGGTGGGGATCTCAGTCTCACTGTTACCATCTGTGGCCTCATGGGCTTGCGATTTCCAAACATCCGTCCCCATCAATTGTGTTCACCCACCCCATGTGTCATACTCCGCCCCTGTATGCATCTTGTTTGTCTTGTCTGTTTACCTCACCAACCTACCTCCCCAAATATACCTACTTCCTCTACCTCACTTTCCACTCTCACATGAAAAAAAAAAAGGGCAATCTGTACCCACAAAAAAAAATACGCCCCATACATAGCCGCCCATTTCGCACACATGTCTGCTGGACATGTAAACTGATAGTTATAACTGGCAGTACAACATACTTTGTTGTCCTCACCCCTCTCCCAGGGGTGGAAGGATTCAAATTGCACTCCAAATTCATTGCATATGCACAGCTGTTGCTGGTAAAGAAATAGGCAGCTATGGACCTTCCCTACACCCGTCCTGTACATCCCGAGCTTGTTTTCCTACTGTCTTTCCCTCTTTGTGCCCCCTTTTTCACCACTTTCCTATCTCCCCATTTTCTTTTCTTTCAAAGAAATTAGCACGGGGGTTAGCGGGAGTAAACACTTTTAAGCAGTAGTTAGCGGGTTTGAGTGAGTGTGCACATGTGTGCGCTTAGCTAAGCATCGCTAAGCATCATGCAAACCCACTTACAACTGCTTAAAAGTGCCTTAGTCACTCTATGTCAGGGCCCTTGTTCTGCTCAGCAGCAAAATAAAATACCCCTGTCAGTCTTGAACCCCAGACTTTGGGCACACTAGACTGCATGAAGTACCACTAAGCCACAACAGATATACAATAAGTTGGTGCTGAAAAAAATATATCATTCATTACAATGAGTGAATGTAAAGGAAAAATAGGAAGGCCATAACACAAAGCTTGTTCTGTGGATCTTTACCAGCAATTGTTGTGGAATTGCATTACATGAGTGTGATGTGAGAAGCAGCCATTCAAGCAGCAAATAATGTTACAGAGGCACTTAACAACCCCCACTCAGTATCATAACAGGACAAACACTGGCATATCTAAGTAGGGCAGAGGCCATATCTCCTAACTGTGACAACTTTCCTGGAATGTCCCTGATTGTGAAGCATATTTTATCTGTGTCCCTCCGAATCCCTCAGAAAATACTGATGTCAGTCAGAAAGGTGGGGTATTACACAATGAATACTGACAATAATAACAGTAGACACTGCTTGTACTTCACGAAAGGAGTACTAATCCATATGCACTGCTTCACTGAAGTCTACACCTACTATCCCTATTATGTGTAAGGTGTACCTCACTTTCAACTACCTATCCCTGACTCCATGCAAAGATGTATCTGAGTGTTCCATAGGCCTGGCAGAGGCACAAACACACAGGCATATAAGCTATACTGCTGTTGCACACTCTGCAAATAGCTTTGGTAGGACCTCCACAAGCATAACCTTATGTAGGAGTACAACACAGAAATACCAAAGGGTGTAGCCATGTACTGGTAGCAACTGACTGTAACAATGCCATTGTACCAGTCCTGAAAACACCTGTGAGTTGCACAGACAAAGAATAACAGTGTAATTTCTGGCTACCATCTGGATAGGTTCACAGTTGGGAACTATGCAGACAGACCACCTGCCTCGATAAACTGACAGGTACACACCAATCCTTTAAGTCCAGTAAGATAATATTCACACATTAATACATAATGCTTTCTGTATGTAAGCCCCCCCCCCCCACAATTAAAAGATACTTGTGTGTTTAGGGTCTACCAAGGGTGTAGGTAGGCATACTCAGTACTGGAATTGTCCAGTTGTTCTGCGAACCCTGTGCTAATGTCAACAATAAAAAACACAAACCCTGCAGAAGTGAGTACATTAATAATCACAGTATAACAGTTCACAAACAGTTCATGTGCCAAAAGAATACTTCTCAATAACTACATTTGTATTTCAGTTAATTATATGATTAGAAAAGAAACTACATAGTCACATAAATGTTGCGTAAGCATTTGTAGGGGTGAGTAAAACTCTACACTGATAGCTCTGTACTTCAAGTGGCAACAGTCAGGTCTGAGTACAACATGTACATCACTGTCTACACCTCTAGCTTCATTTATAAGACTTAAACCAACCTTCTGACTTACACAACAGTGTTCACAGCAAACAAGCATGGGCCCCACTCTGGAAATCTGAAAGGGCTACGCCTACATACCTTAGCAATTTATAGCATTGGGTTGCTATGATAGTGAGTACTGCAATTACCACACAGCAGACTGTATGCATTTACCAAATGCTGGGCAACAATTGATGCAGAGGGCATCACATGCACATGCGCAGATACCTATTAAAGCAGATTGTACTTGCTATCCCCACATGCAATCATTACATTGCACATGTAAGCAACTGTACAACTCCTGCAGAGTATTGACAAACTGTAGCACTTAAGAAATAAATATATAATTAGGTAACAAATATATTGACCTAATTAAAAACTAAAGTTATTAATTAAGAAAAAAAATTAAATAATAACCAATAACTAAACTTAAGTAAGAATCTTTACTTAATAAAAAAAAACTGTTAAAGCATACACAGACGGACCTGAAAGGGACAAACAGGTATGTAACAGTTTGTAGTTACCAGCAAGTAGTAGATGTTTATGAATAGTACTGAACATACTCTGAAACATGCATATGTGGCAGCAGTAGGTATGTATGCACTGATGCCATGCATAACTACTGCCATGGAGAAATTGGTGTGTAGCTGTGTGCAGTGAGACATAACTGTGACATATGTAGCTCAGCATTATATGTCAAACATCTGAACATGTTATCTATGGTCTGTACAGTACTGCGTTTAATGGCAGTTTGGGGGAGTAGTGCAAACACCTATATAAAATTGGATGTCACAGAGTAAGACATGCATGATAGTCACATAATGTGTAGCTTAGCATTGGCAACTGCTGTACCAGGCTAGTATAGTAATGTATCATTGCAGCTATATATACTCTTGTACTATTACTGTATGCACACATGTGACAACTGTCCATGTTGTAGCAAGGCCCAACAAGTCATCTGTGAGGTGTACGGACTTACAACAGTGTGGACCCTGTGTCTGTATGGCACACACATATGGCGAGATATATATGTGTCTGATATATTAGCATCTGAACATGTGCATAGAGCAAGGGACATACTGCAACTGTTTGTGAAGGGTGGACATTTATATGTTGGTGCAGGTTGTTATGTGCATATTTATATGTAGGTTGTAGTGTGTGTCAAACAAGACAGCATACAGTGCTGGCATATGACATGTGGTGTTCAAATGCCGTGGGTATGAATTGTTAGGTTTTTAGTCTTCCAGATAGGGTGTCCTGCTAAAGATACATGGGCTGAGAATACCTTCCATGCATTCTGCACAAGACTGTGCAATATGATTACATAACTGTATCCCTCTCAACCTTTGCATAATTGATATTCCCACCATGAAAGGTGGACTGTATATGTGCCGATATGTATATCTTTATGTACACCACTGGATGTTCATATGTACGCTCAAGCTCAATGTTGTACACGTATTGCCATCCCTGTTGTTAAAAGCCCTGTATCCATGAACTATCACATAGGGGGTAGTCTACTCAACACCGAAAGTGTGATAAGAGACTATGGGACACAGGTGGACAGTAGTGTCCCTTATGATAATCACAGTGCCACACTAGTCATGTAAACTGAGTACTGTCCACATGTCATCAGTAAAGGTGTGTCATCCATGGAAATAGAGGTCAGTGTTAATCAGTCATAACACCCATCATAGAGTACAATGGCCCTGTTGGTATGTACCTCAGAAGACATCCACAGCAACTGTAGACGCCAGACACATACCTCACAAAGAGTATTACCGGACTCAAACAGATGCCCTATGCTGACTGTCTTACAAAACCACAGCTACACTGTGTCGCATACCGCCTACCCAGAGGCTACCTCTGCCTAACATACAAAGCTAGGCCAAACCCACAGGTGTTGGACATGCTCCATGTAAACAGATGAAACTCCATACAAGCTACACACTGTACTGATCTAAACCTTGTAACGTCAAAAAGCAGAACATGCTTGAGTGGCACATTATCATCTCAGACACATACCATACTCTGGAACTAACTACCTATCAATAGCAAATGAAGGTCCTCATTAGCAGTTGCCATGAATAATCATGATGATTGGATGTGAGATAGGAAACACAACCCGGTAATCATCTCTGTGGCTCTGCATGACAGGGGCACATGAACCTGCATTACATGGGTGTTGAAGGGCAGGGTACCATATGGCTAGGCTTCCATAGGCCCTAGGGATAATAGCCTATTAGCTACCTAGGACTTGATACACACACGCATGTACTTGATGCATCACATGCTATGTGAGGTTGACTGGGTGTGATGGAGAATGTGTAGGCGAAGGTGTCAAAGATGTGCATATGTGTGATAGCCTAGTGGGAAACTGTGTATATCATGGTATGTAGTGTTGTAGCTCTAATCCCATCAAAAGGTATGTATGCTATTGCTAGGCAGGAAAAGCAGTATGGCATACGGTGTGACGTAGTCCCATGGTGTTAACTGGAGTGTGCCATTGTAGGCTAAATCAGTACATGTATGCTTATTGATTGTTAACACTAGTGAATACAAATCATGTATGAACTGTAGTACTACCTGAAGCTGTAGGCCTAAACAGCACAGTATGGTTTATATCCACATTGCTTGGTAACACTGTTTTGTTTGTTACCTGTAGTCCTCACATATTACGTACTTCAGGCATGAGGTTTTGTAGGTGCTGACACACAGTACTGTATGGTGCACAGGTAAAACTAATCTGGGTTGCCATACCTTTGTGTCTTGTAGGTATGTCTGATGTGTGTGTGGGTATGCCTGTAACATGGCCTCGGTGGTATGTGTGTCACAGGATATAAGTGCATATCTAGCAACATGTATAGTGTAGTACAGCAGTATGCCACCTATAGTCATGAATGTGCAGATATGTTACTGAGGGGTTTGCTATCAACAAGTAGCATGGTGTACTGGTAGTACTGTAACTGTACTGCACATTCATTTCAATGGATGACAAATGTCTGTATGCATTAGCTTCATATACACCCCATGTGGCTAGGTGGTGCATTGTGTTACATACAGTGTGCCATGTACTGTTGTATAGTCTTACATACTGGTTTCACTTTGTTGCTGTGCAGAACATGGTTTGGTATATAGTATGTGCCAGGCACTGTCAGGCAGTTGTAGGCTGAGCAGTCATATGTGGTATTAAAAGTGTGTCTACTGACAGCCAATAGGTTGCTATATATGGCATTTCATTGATGTCTGTACTTTAGAATGTTAAGTGTGCCACATGACTTGCTCACAATTACTGTTTTATTGTCTTTCAGGGACATGTCTCACAACAGGAAACCCGCGTATTCCCCTGAGGAGGAGGAAGTCATTGCAGACGCCCTCATATACCATCACAACCTGCTGTTCTCCAGAACCAGCCAGGACCAGCATGGGCACACTGTACTGTGGCAGGATGTTGTCCGTCGGGTGAATGATGTAGGCATGCATAACCGGACTTATGAGCAGGTACACCATCACTGCAGTGATTTAATCAGACATGTTCGACAGCATGCCTCCGATGTCTACAAACAACAGCTTGCCACAGGTGGTGGTGCCGCAACACATCCCCCTCTCACCAGAGTGGAAGAGCTGCTCCTCAGAGTGGTGGCTCCTGGCTAACCAAAACAACAGACCTGTGTCATCATGGAGGCCGGAGTCACCCAGCATGGTGATACAGAGTGTGCAGGTAACATGGGATGCCTGTAGACCACTGTTAGCTCAATTGTTAGAACATGCATTTATCAGATGTGTACTGTGTATGCAGAAGATGTGGAGCCTGGTGTCATGCAATACCGATAATTTGGGACATTATCTGTATGCCTGTGACTGTCACCTCATGTACTACTGTAAAATTGCAAACTCACAGCAGCAATGCCATAGTTGCTGACACTGACAAATTGTCTCATATCCTTGCAGGTCCCTCTGCTGTGATAGCAAGACAGCAGACCCATGCTGGTGAGTGTTCGACATTTAATATAGCATATAGCATGTGCATGTCATGGGAGAGTTGTAGGCCATATACACATGTTAAACACCTACACATAGTGCATGCTCTGCATGTTCTCTGTGGGACTATGCACATCCCAGTAACATGAGTAGCTGTCTCAAACACATGCAATACACAGAGCATCCCAAACAATTGGGGTACACTGTAGTGGACATTGTATAGGCAGAGTCAATACACATGCACACAACATACACCACTTTGTCATATGCAGTATGCGTTGATATGATACACATGGCGTATGTAGACACCTGCTGTAATATCATACTCCAGTATCCCAAATGTCATCAACACAGCACACATACTATACCTGAGGGGTAGAGGCCTATCATGGGGCGGTGTGACACGCGTCCACACACAACACAGTCATGTTAGGCAATGCTCCCTAATGAACACCTGACATGCCCTTGTAACAACTGGCTGTGAAATGGTAAATGTAGCTTAAGTGGTGCAGGTCAAGTACAGCAAGATAGTTGCCAGTGTGACATACATTAGTGGCCTTGAGTGACCACATGATGCTGCCTGATGATGGCTCATGGTACTACACTACATCCAGTTACAGTAACTACAGTACTACACATAGCATTCATTGTTATACACCTGACAGTTGTGTACATCCGGCCATGGTATGTATACCTATGAGTGATGGTGCACAGGACATTGGAAAGTGTTTCAGACTTGCACTGCAATGTTGTGTCCATGTACACATTGTGTTCCAGGGTCAGGTACAGCAAGATAGTTGCCAATGTGACATACATTAGTGGCCTTGAGTGACCACATGATGCTGCCTGATGATGGCTCATGGTACTACACTACATCCAGTTACAGTAACTACAGTACTACACATAGCATTCACTGTTATACACCTGACAGTTGTGTGCATCTGGCCATGGTATGTATACCTATGAGTGATGGTGCACAGGACATTGGAAAGCATTTCAGACTTGCACTGCAATGTTCTGTCCATGTACACATTGTGTTCCAGGGTGAGGCCAATCATTGAACAACACACATGCATCAACGACATATATACTGTTATCAACAAGGACTCTCTACACTCGCACTGCATGCTGTTGAGCAATACACATCCTGCATGCTGACACGTGTGATAGGACTCTTTGGCTTGTGATACTGTACTCCACCATCAACCACTAATGAATATGTTCCATATTGCTGTTGGTGTGTGTGTGTGTGTGTGTGTGTGTGTGTGTGTGTGTGTGTGTCAACTTGACTGAGTAGTGTATTTGTGTGCATGTGTGCATGTGTGCATGTGTTCATGTGTGCATGTGTGCATGTGTTCATGGATTCATGTGTTCATGTATGCATGTGTTCACGTGTGCATGTGTGCATGCGTGCATGTGTTCATGTGTGCATGTGTTCATGTGTTCATGTGTGCATGTGTACATGTGTTCATGTGTTCATGTGTGCATGTGTGCATGCGTGCATGTGTGCATGGGTGCATGTGTTCAAGTGTGCATGTGTGCATGTGTTCATGTGCGCATGTGTGCATGTGCTCATGTGTTCATGTGTGCTAACATCCTGTACAGATGGTAAAGTGTGCTTCCTGTCTCCCTCTCACAGGTGCTGAGGTATTGGTGGATGAGTGCAGCAGGGAACCTGAAGTCACTGCCACAAATAGTGAACATGATGATACATGTGTTGTGGCACAGGCAGGTTTTATCAGGGTCTGTCGTTGGTCCGCCAATCGACAGTACACAGCTTTCCACCCCATCTATGCGCACATACATACTGCCAATACATCCCTCAACACCAATTGCCTTAGGTGAGGAACAGCATATGGTAGGCATTGACCAGGACAGTGTGGTATCTATGGCACATGCAACCCCACACAGCAGCCATGCCCAGACACCTGGAATGGTACCACATAGGCATATGTCCAGGGGTTCTCGTGGGAGCACCGCTGGTCGTAATGCCCCTGGCAGACGTGCCCGCACAGGTCTCACAACCTCAGGTATGTTCTGGGCTGCAATGCAAGAACAGGCATGTATGGAACGTTACACCAGGCAGGGACTAAGGGTGCAGAGGGCTCATAACACCGCTATCAATGACAGTATCCGTGACCTTGTCGGTGCCATCCGTAATTACACCAATGTCATTGATAGACATTGGGGGAGACACTAGATGTCCTCTGCAATGTAATGTTCATGTGCCAGGACAGTGCAGGATGGCTGAGACGTTGACATGGACATATGCCAGCAACATCATCAGCTGGCAGTCATCACGGACGACACACAAGTCCCAGCCGCTCCCGTAGTGGCAGTACCAGCCCCAGCAATGTTGTGGCTGGGCTTTCGGTAGACCGTCTGAGACGACCACGTGCATGTGGCTCTGGCCAGTCCCAGCAGGGACATGGGTCCAGTCAACATCCCTCTGCCTCTGACGATAGTACCCAGTCTGGCTTAGTACCCGATACTGTCCATGTCACCCCTGCCAGGCACAGGTACTGTGTCCGTGGCCAGAGATAGTGATCTGTACAGCCTGGCAGGTACAGTCTGTGGCTGTCCCACAACCTCCTGTATTTGGCAGCCACAAGGGGGAACTGTGTGCATGCAGACACACACACACACATAAAATCAACACCTAGGGCTAACACATACACACACACATTACATCAACACTGACCCATACTGTACTGTTGTCCCTCACACACACACACACATGCACACACATGTCGATTGGATCGGTCATTGTCAGGCTCTGGCAAAACAATAACACACCCTGTGCATATGATGAACTGTGCCATCTCCTGTCATCTGTGACATTGATAGAGGAACAGGCTAACATGGTGCTGATGCACAGGGTGACCTAATAGCAGTGTAGCAATGTTAGCATGTTGTCAACAGTAAAGTGTAATGATATCCTTGTAGGTATATCTGAGCAGGCATGATGCAGCAAAGCTTTGATTATTAATGTAGTATTGTTTACACCAGTGTTAATTCCAAACATGGATTGTCCGCCCATGTGCCACTTGGCTGATGTGTGTGGTACTGGCAGCATGTGTTGGTGAGTGTACATTATGTGTGTGATGTGTGCAGTACAGATTTCAAAGTGTACATTTGTGAACATGGTGGAGGTGCACTGACTGCATGTACGTGCATGGTGGACACATGGGAAGGGTGACATTCCCTGTATTACACAGTGTTAACACTTCACATTTCCTATTGGTGTCCAGTATGCATTTTACTACACATATGTCACAACTTGGGTACACATGTGTGTATGACATGGTATGACACTATGCTGTGGGTGATACTGTTAATATCAGTCATTGGTTTGCATTCTGGTAGTGTACATAACCTCAACAGCCTGATTTTAACCAATCGTTAGATGATGTCTTGACAACTGACACACAGCTGTAGGATACACAGTAGCACTTGAATCATTCCAGTACTGTACTATACCAGTTACCAGTGGTATTGACTGCCACACATTCCCGTGACCACTCCTGTTTGGCATGTGGCCATCCTAGGTACAAGCAGACACACTAGGGATATGTCCATCCACATCTGGTAATGCATACAGTGGACTACAATGCATTCTCCGGATTAGACACTTATCCTCCACAAGGGTATCATACAGACAGATACCTGTTGACAAACCCATGCTGTGAAGCTATGAGCCAACTATAGCATAGTCATCCACATTTACTATACATAGTATCCTGACAGTACCACATTGGTAGTAGCCCACAACATGTAGCAGGGGTACCGATGTGTACATACAGACACATGTGATGTCATCTGTCCTTTGATATTCACATTCCCAAAGGTATGTTGATGTCCCTCAGTGTATCACATAAGCAATATCCACTGAGTTGTTGTACACCTATAATGAATGCCCATTATTGACAGACTGTGTTGTGTTTGAACATGTCTGAAATATGCCCCAGGCATAAACCCTCACTCACACTATTCTATAGAATCTGTCATGTGTATGTGTGTGACACAGATGACCTAGGGCACAGATCACTACAGTGGCTGGACTTGTCACATACATACATATGTGACCTACGGTTTGAGAAGCAGCAGCAGCACCAACTGTCAATGGTAACAGATGTAGTCGTGTTGAAAGCAGGCTTCACACCTATTAAGTGATTGAGGTCACATGTACATATATGCCTTGGCCACACAGTTACCAATTGAGGTCACATGTACATATGTGTATTTGCCACACAGATACCTGAAGTGTGCAATGCACATACTGTTGTTTTACTGATATGTCATACAGTAGTAAAAGCAAAACCCACAACGCATTGATGAACAGTGTCACACACACACACACACTCAGCAATTACAGCATTCAAACCCCTACCTAACTATGTTATGATACTAGACAGATATGCATTAACATGACGCGCTATATGCTTTACTGGGAGTTTTCATTTCCACTGCTGTATTTGTGGGATACTGACATCATCAGACCAGCCAAAGAGGAATTTACCTCTTTTAATGTGTTTTCACAGTCTCCAAAAAGGCCACCCCTCTCATAGGAAATGACACACACACATACACCCCCTCACACTCTGTTTCTAACTGCAGTCATGATGGACTCCATGGCCTAGCAATTCAGACTTCATAGGCTTATAGGACTATAGTTCCCATGATCTGTTGTGCACCAACACTTGTGGGGTGTGCCATATGTTGCTGTAACACATTCAACAGTTTAAGATCCTGTAGAGAGGATGAGGCTCAACAGATTTTTCAGGTGCAGGGTCTGTTTGTTCTGTAGTTCACTTATGACACATATGGGGAAACAATATTATCCAAGTGATGCAATTTTTTCGGCTTTGGGAGGAGATGTTTACCCATTCTACATGTGATATCTCCTGGTATGATGATAGGGCCTTTTGTCAGTGGGAGGTGGGTATGTATGTATGGGCCTGTCTGACAGGATGTCGGCATTGTTAGTCAGGTACAGTTGGCCCTGACTCAGGACATACATGAGTGTACATTGCTATTTATGACATAGCTGAAGTAGGTGTCATGGTTCTGTCTGTACTCCTTCGCAGATAATCTTTCCAAAACACCGATGAACCTGACCACTAAACCCATGTTATACACTTTTACACACTTAATACACTACTGATCCTTTGTGATCAGTCAACAGAGTATGTCATCATAATATCCTGGCATGTCCAAAGGTCGGTTTCATGTGTACTCTCCAGTCCAGCTGGTGCATATTGGAATTTTGACACAATGTTACAACTGCCTTATGTACACAGACAACCCTGTCCTCCTCCCAACAAACTCAGATATATGTGAGAGATGCAACTATATAGACAAACAGGAGGCTGAGCTCTCTCAACCCGTGACTGGCACAGTCTATCAGGTGGTGAAGGTAACCACACACACCACAAATCCAGTCTCAGATAGACCTATAGCGATAGCAAACCAAATACATTACCACACAAAAACATACTCGGAGGCTCTAAATAAACTCTGCCTAAGCAGCAAAGACATCCAAAGCAGACACCCAAACAACTGCTACCCCACAACAATACCCACATATCACATAGTTCACAAAGTCAGTGTGCTACACAGTCACTGCCCTTAAGGCTAAACAACACACCTAATACATGTGTAATAGGTGACACTTATTGTCAGACACACTGACGTCCCACTCACCAGGCTGAACAAGGAGAAGGTCACTTTGAGCTGTCTGTCGGGTGCCAGGATCTGCCACATAACACATGCACTCATGTCACTCCAATGAAAGTACAAATATGGCTCCATCATTGTCCATGCTGGTGTAAAAATCCTCAGACGTTCCTCCCTGGACTACATGACAAGAGACATAGAGGAGCTCTCTGATCATGTAGCCCAGGCCAGTATGACCCTGACCTTGTGTAGCATCTTACCCTCACCAAAAATGATGTCACAGTATACAGACAAACTGATCACTTTCAACAGTTGGCTAACATACTGGTGTCATTCAAAGGGGATCCAGTGTCTGTCAGCCTGGGATAACATGCTTTACATGCTATGTAGCTTCGCTATGGACGGCTTGTACCTGTCACCCATAGACTTTCAAATACTGGCTAAGGCTCTTTCCACCCCCATAGTGGCTTTTTTAAGTGAGGCTCAGAAGACAAACCCACCTCCATAGACATTACAAGGTAAAAGAAACTAAGGGCAATGCTGCTCAACAACAGATGTCTAACCCTCAGAATGCACGCACTCAGGACTCTCCTCAGTATGGAGACTGTCGATATCTGTGCAGTAACAGACACCTGGTTCAGGCTCCCAAAAGCACACCAGCATTACCAGGTTTTACTTCATACCATGCTTTTCAGACACAAGACTTGGACCGGCCAACAAAAATAGGGGGAGTATCCATATACATCACACATACACACACCTCCAGGTTAGTAGCACTGTATAAAGCATCGGAGACCATACATGTGCAACTAACAGTGGCCCAAAGTGCCTTTCAGTTTGTAGACTGCTACAGACCACCCTCCCGAACTCAGGAACACCACTCAGTATTCCTAGGAACACTGGAGAATATGAAGGTCTCTCCAAACACCATTATATTGGGTGACTTCAAATACACAAACATTGACTGGGAATACTACTCAAGCACCAACACCCTTGCACAACAGTTGCTAGGATTTATAGATTCAAATGCTATGGTACAACTGGTCACCACACCCACAAGAGGGGAAACATATGGGACATGATCATCACCAACATGGGGACTCTATGTTCCACACCAGAGGTATACCCCTCATTGGTAAGGTCAGAACATACATTTATCTCACTGGACATACATATCCCATCCACACCCCCATCCTAGTTAATCTCAGTGAAGAACTTCTCAAAAGCAAATGTCACACTTCTACAAACCGAGGTGGTATCCGTCAAAGACCTTGGGACAGTGATAAATACAGCTCAGACCACTGAATCCTTTACAAACACATTCTATCAACACCTACTGGAATGCATGAATCGTGCTATCCCAAATAACAACAAGACTCACTCCTCCAAAGGCAGGGGACCTATCTGGTGGACCACGGCCATTAATAAGCTATACAATGAAAGGAGGAGGCTACTACATGATAGAGCACAATCCCAAATACTGAAGGCATCTCTGATTAGTACTAGCAAAAAGCTATGATCACTCATTAATTCATCTAAGGCCCGCTTCTAATGGAAACTTGCAACAGACACTAAGGACAATCACAAGGCCTTCTTTAGTTATGTCAGGAACCTGGGTGGAAACTCCCAGATATGCTGTGAGTTACTGCATAATGACAAAACATACACTGAACCCACTTGCATTGCCAACATCCTGGCAAACAGGTTCAGTGCAAATGTTTCCCCCCATCCCCCCTAAAGAGCAAATGTCCATCCCAACAGGGTGTAGCCTCCCTGACATCACAAATGAACAGGTGAGTGCTGCCCTCTCCAAAGCAGACAACACAGCATCAATGGGACCGGACGGTGTCCCGGCCTGCGTCTTACACGAGCTTCATGACGAACTTAACACTCACATTAAGTCACTTTTCAATATGAGAGTTACTACAGGATATGCACCCAAGGAATGGCGTACAGCAACAGTGTTCCCGCTCCACAGAGGTGGTGCCACAAGGGACCCTGGGCAATATCGCCCTATAAGCCTAACTAGCCTGGTCTGCAAAGCTATGGAGCATATCATCATGGAACCCATACACATAGACATCGGGAACCTACAGATACTGGATCCTACACAATTCGGCTTTGTTGTGGGCAGATCTTGCCTCTTGAACATGCCCAACATCTTTAAACAGTTACCAGGTCCATAGACGTAGAGAAGGTTGTCCACACAGCCTACCTGGAGCTCACAAAACAGTTCAACACAATACCCCCCTCGGGCATTATACATAAGCTCACCGGCTTCAATATCGACACATATGTCACAAGATGGATTGCTAACTGGATCATGGATAGCACCCACATGGTCAGTATTGCAGGTGCCATGTCTGACTATACACCAGTTACATGTGGCATCCCACAAGGCTCAGTCCTGGGACCTCTCTTGTTCAGTATATATTTCTCAGACGTACAAGCTAACACAGGAGGAATATGGCTGACCATGTTCGTAGATGACTGCAAACTGGGTGCCATAATCAACTCTCCAGCTGGCACAAGCATCCTCAAAAAGGGTCTCACAGAGATGGATAAATGGTGCCAGAGCCATGGCCTACAGCTAATTGCCATTAGATGCATAGTCATCCCCTTTGGGAATAACAACATGCCCACACATTACCACATAGGTGATAATCCATCACGTACGGTGGATGTTATTAGGGATTTGGGGACACGAGTAGTTAGTACTCTCGCCTTTGACAATCACGTTGCCAATGTGGTTAGGCAGACCTTCTATATAGCTCACCTTATCCCATAAGGTTTCACATCTAGATCAAGTGGGGTCATTGTGCCCCTATACTCATCAGGCCCATGCTTGGATACAATGCCCCATTTCGGATGTACCTTACCCGACACCTGCAGCAACTGTAATGACCACAAAAGTACATCACCAAGTAGATCTAGGGACTCACACAAATGCCCTGCGCAGTTTGGCTATGGTAACCCCAGCCCTACTCACTCACTTACCGCCTACTTGGATGCGATCTGTGCCTGTTGTTTAAAGCCATGTCCATCTCAGAATTAATGGACATGCTCCACCTCAGGATATCCAAATCCCTTAGAGCTACGCTCCAAGGACGTAAACCTCAGCACTGATATTAATAGGACATGTTGGAGGGGCAGATTCCTATCCCAGAGGCTCCACTCACTCTGGAATGAGATCCCAGTCCTGCATACGCAGAGACTCCCACTGACCACCTACAGGAGACATCTTGACAAGTGGATGGGTGATCATATGTTTAGCCCTGGGATATCTTCTGGGTGCCTGCTAGACAGAGGCATAATAAACTGAACATAAGTGGGCTATCTTGTGTGACCTACTATTCACAGGCACAGTCTACTAATCTAACAGGGTTGTGAAAGCCAAACACACTCTGTCTAGGCTTATACATGCCCTAGGACAGATAGCCTATTATCAGCCTCTGAACCTATGATAATGTTTGGGATGCACATTGTTTATTGATGATACTGATTGCAGGTTTTGTTTCGTCTTTGCTTTCCCTCTTTCTATGAACAACCTAAGTATCTGCAGAACATATTTGATTATGACAGGGTTCCACTATATTATATATGTGTCTGTTATCATATAACTGTGTGCACAAGGCGGATTGGTGAATAGTGAGAGGTTCCTGGGTTAACACATGCAACTGCCAGATATGTGTGGCCCACTGCTGTACTCAGACATGGCCTAAGTGTGTGAGCATGCCCAGTTCGGCCTTTCAGTGTTTTGTTGCCTGACATTTGTCTCATTTATTCGAGTGTGTGAGCATGCCCAGTGTGACCTTTCAGTATGTTGCTGTCTGAGTTCCACTACATTTGTTGATGTGTGTGAACATTACCAATATTAACATTTATACTATATGTGTGTTAAAAATCATGTTCTATTCTTACTGCAGGGCTCACCTTTGTGTCTTAACTCGACAGGGATTATGCTGTGCCTGCAGGTTTTCCATGAGATACTTTGCATAGACTTATCAACATTTCTTCATACAAGCTGACCACTGACATACTGTCATGGTTTAGTGGTTCAGTACTATGACTATAGTGCACAGTATCCTGGGTTCAAGGACGGTCACTGCTTCATATTTTCATACTGGGCAGAACAGACTGCTTCAGGAACAGTGAAGCAAATATAACCATGTTTACCTGCTTTTGCTGAACTATGCCCAACTTTGACCAAACTTGCACAACATTGCTCAATGTTAACCAACATCGCTGAATGGTGCCCAATATTGCTCAACATTGCCAAAAGTTGTGCTACTTAGTGTGTGCAATTTTGTTTACATATACTAAATAGTGGTAAGAACTGTTTAGCACTGCTTTATATTGCTTAACACATGGCAATCATGCCTCAGGTGGTGCTGCAGGGCTGCCTATGTCGGATGCACATATTACACTCCCTATACATGTTTGTTAACAGGTAGTGTCAAGTTAGGCATCCCTTTTACTATATGTGTGAGTCAGAGAGAGGTATCATTCACAGGGTTCCTACTGAGCCAGTGCATATGCTATGCGTTGTCTCTTTGCCAAGGCCAAAGCATACAGGGCACGCCTCCTTCTGCCTACTGGGGCAGGCTCAGGTTGTTCCTCCTCCGAGTCACGCTCTGCCTGTGATGGCCTTGGCAATGGTGGGGGGCTGTTTGGCCCGGACCGATGCTGCTCCTGCTGCAGCTGTTTTCGCAGGATCATATTATGTAGCATAGCACATACCATGACTATTTGGGTACATGTAGTTGGTGAGTACTGCAAGGCTCCACCAGATGTGTCCAGGCACAGGAACCATGACTTGAGCAGCCCAAACACATGCTTGATTATATTTTGTGTTTGTGCGTGTGCCTCATTATGGCATTTCTGTTCAAGTGTGTGTGCATTTCTGATGGGTGTCATCAGCCACGGCTCGAGTGCATATCCAGCATCCCCCAATAGGTGACCATGAGGGATGTCCCTATTGGCAAATGTCTGGTACAGCTGTGTCAGATGCCAGATATGGGAGTCATGGTAGTTTCCAGGGCAGCCAGCACACACATTCATTATTATGCCCTGGGCATCACACACAACCTGGCAGTTGATGGAGGGGAAACCCTTGCGGTTATAGTAGACCCTACCCTGCTCACCAGCTGGTGCTCTGATGCATATGAGCATGCAGTCTATTGCACCCACTACCTCAGGGTATTCCGCAATTTGCTGGAAGAGACGCATATTGCTGGCCAATACCTCACGGGAATTGGGGAAATATACATGATCACCAACATGTGCTGACATGGCATTCAGGAACTGGTGCAGTACCCTGGATGCTGATGCCTGTGAAATCCCCATCATATCACCAGTTGGTCTGTGGAAGGTACCTGTTGCTAGTATTCTTAGGCCAACACATACCTTGGTTTCCACTGGGATGGGTTCCCCTCTGTTTGTTCTGTGTGTGAGGCGTGGCCTGCACAGCTCAACAATTTGCTGCATGAGGTCTCTGTCCACTCTATAGCGCTCCACTATCTCAAGCTCATGTAGCCCCTGGTAGGTTACCCTGGGCCTGTACACTCCTCTCCGTATCCTCACTGTGGGTTGCTCAGCAGCATTTGCATTGTCACCACCCTCAGCATGTTGCATATGTTGCCTTATAACAGCAATGGCAGCCCCTAACATTTCTTTGTCTCAGTAAAGCTTTTTCAGTTTTCACTTCTATTAGCTTACTGCAGTGTTGCAGTGTCTCTGAGAAAAACATAGTGGAAAGTTGTTTGCTGAGTTTTAAGTTCTGGGCTGGGCTGGGCTAGTGTACTGGCTGTGTAATTGCCTGATTCTGATTGTTTTCACCTGCTAGCTCTGCTAGTACTCCCTGGTTAACTTCCTACTATTTGTTGTGCTTCCTTTTCCCTTTCTGTTTCCTCAGGGGGGCAGCGCCACACACACAAACACAAACACACGCATACCAGCTCACACACACGCACACATGCTTACATGGACTAAAACTTGCTTATTCTTGCTAAAACGTGCGCACACAGGCACAAACGCGCTTACACAGGTTTCAACAACCTTACACTTGCTTACTCTGGCTTAAACACGCACACACAGGCTTACTCAGTTTTACAGGCACGCACACATGCGCATACATGTTACAGCCACTTCTACAAGAAACTTTAGTGTTGTTCACAGCATACACCTTCATTTTCTTGTCTTTAGCTAGGGTACCTGTTGGCACACCTCTTCCAGTGATGAGTAACTGACAGCAGAAACATGCCACTCTACTCCAATGAGCTTTACTTCTTTCAGACATACCCCCCTCATGATGTCACCTATCTTCTACTCTGATACTACCCTTTTCCTACTCCTACACTCCACTGACTGTGCTCTTTTGCTATGTAAACTTGGGATTCACTATCCTTACCCTCATTTGCATAGGATTGCCGACTAATGCTTGGTTACATCTCTTAGATTGAGCTTCCCCCCTGGTAGCCATGTTGTCTTCGGACTGCCATTCCCTTGCATTGTATATTAGGGATTACTATAAAATCCACATTTGTGAATTTTAATTATTGATTTTCTGTTTTTTAGAGTGCAGCGCATTTGTGTGGCGCTGCTCTACGCTTGAACATTGGCGATCAGGATAAAAAAAAAATATTTTATTTTAATTTTGCATTGGTGAACATTGCCAATGGCCGTATTTGTGGCCATTGGCATGCTTCCTCAACTGGATGCATCCTTTTATTGGAGCTGTCATGGCTCCGTTTTGCTATTTGCAGAACTGTACTCAGTTGTCAACGGAGTACATTTCTACAAATAACACTACTCTTACTCGGACAGGTTCAGGTTTCCTGGATTGCAAATTTACCTCATTTGTATAGCTTTCGCCTGCAACTGAGGTAATTTGCATATCATAGCCCTGTCCATGTAAGAGTCGTTTTAGGAGCTCTGTTGCACGCCCCTACCGGCTGTTCCTGGATCGCTCGGCGGACATGTTGGTTGCATGGAGTCTTACTCTACTCTTAGACTCCGTGCAAGCCTTCGTGAATCCGGCCCACTGTTTAGTAAAATATTTATTCTGCTAAACTTACAAGAATGTTAAATGTTACAGAATGTCTGATAATATACTTCCCATTATTATCTTATAATATATGCATTTTTATCTGTGTAGCCATCAAAAATCATTGAGTTTCTTCCGGTCTGCCAAATTATCCCATTCATTTAACATTGTAAGGAAAATATCTACATATATTTATTTTCCCAAGTGGTGAGTGATGAGACTTGGGAGTAGTGAAAGCAGCCCTTATAGGGATAAGTGTTTTTGATTAAAATCCTACCATTTCCAAAGTACACATTCCTGCATCTTTCCAAAGAATAATGAGCAATCAGTGACTGCATGAGGGATGTTTCACAATTCTGCAAGAGCTGCCCCTTCAGTTGCCCTGCTCCCTTGAAGACAAAATGCCTCCAATAATTCCCCAATATCCAGCTGTGATTTTAAATCAAGTATTTACTTCTGTGCATGCTCTCTGCACAGTGTCAACTGAAATAGACAAAAGGTTCTCCCTCAACATTCATCTCTATCTGTCTCTCCGTTTCCTCTTAGCCTGTTCCTCCAGCATCCATACCTCTAAATGAATGTAAACTGGATGGAATATAAGCAAGGCTTTATCTTCCTACACTATATTGTTCAACAGAACTGCTTTACTATTCATTGAATAAAAGAGCTTTTAAATTCAATAAAATATTCCATTTTGAAGATATGGATATCAGTAGCACTGTCTAAAGAGCTTCAGTTTGAGCATTACTGTTTCAGTTAATATATTACATTGTGCTATTCGGTATGTTTAGAAAACTTATTTCTTTGATTTACACGGAAAACATATGTAAGTATACAACTGGCATTTTAGTTTTCACGGTAACTGCCAACTGTAGTCATGTAGTTGAATCAACATCTGCATTGATGAAATGGAAACAATTAGTGTATGCAGCAATTACCGATAGAAATCTTTGCAGAATGAATTGATATCTGACTCATTTTGTGCCACATGTAATATTAGAAACTCTGCTGATTTCTAAGATGATGGTACAGTATTGTGCAAAGGAAATGCTAAGAAAGCAGTTCTCTGGCAAACCACAGATAGCTTCAACTGTCTGAAGGAAAAATAGTGAAACACAATGGAGAAGAAAGCCACAAAGTAGAGTGATACATCTGTTCCCATGGAGAGAAGAGCAGCATGCCAAATCCTAGGAGTAAAACAATGAAATTAGAAAGTACAACACTTTACAATCAATTTAGTTACTAAAGCCCCACAAGTGCTAACAAAGTTTATATAAGCAATGCTTAGTAAATTATCAGAGACAGTTTGAAGTATATGAATGGCACAGACATTTAAAAAGATATTATACACACACACACACACACACACACACACACACACGCAGTATTGCACAACAGAGTTGCAAAAGTATTTAAATTAGACTAGTTGTACATATATGCAGGATGACATACAATACTGAAGAATGTATCCATGTGCAAAAGAATCTGGAACATTTGATACATGCTATGCAAAACTGATGATACAAAGATATTTGAATGTACAATCATCAAATCCAGCCATGAGGATCAGTAGGCAACACGTTTGATAAAACCTTACTTTCTTACAGATAAAACCTTGAAAGATAGTAGTGCGCATACATATGTGTGTGTGTGTGTGTGTGTGTGTGTGTGTGTGTGTGTGTGTGTGTGTGTGTGTGTGTGTGTGTGTGTGTGTGTGTGTGTGTGTGTGTGTGTGTGTGTGTGTGGGTGTGTGTGTGTGTAGGGGTGCACATATCTGGGCTGCCAAGAGAGTGCTTTATTCTGTTTGAGGCATCCTGGCTATGAGTACATTTCTATTTTTATAGCCTATCCCTTCCACTGGTAGTGATATAAACTCTTGTATCATTGCAGAAGCTGCCTATGCTCCCTTGACCACACATTTGTGTTTTCACACATGTGATAACAGGGGCTACCATTACCAGCTTTGTTGCCTACAACCATATCTTCCAAGAAAAGGCTTTGCACATCATGATGGGCCTCCATTCTGCAGCCAAAGCTTTAGTGTTAGAGCAGCAACATGAGCTTGGAGGGAATCCATGCAATTAGTTATGGGCATGCACCATCATCCATACAACTAGTTATAGGCATGCCCCATCCTCCATAAAACTAGATATGGACACGCCATATAATCCATACAACTAATTGTGGGCATGCCTCATCCTCCATACAGCTAGTTGAGTATACCATATTAAGCATACAACTAGTTATTATCATGCCCCATCCTCCATACAACTAGTTATGTCCATGCCCCATTATCCATACAGCTAGGTATGGGCATGCTCCATCCTCCCCACTAGCATCATCAGAATACTTTATGTTACTTCTGCTGCAGTCAAATACCAGTTAGAGCCTCCTGCCTCTATATGTCTTTGCAGTATGTGCTCTAATGTCACAGATCTGGGAGAATGAGAGAGACAGGGCGTATACAACCTGTCAAAGATTATTTGCTTCTGAGGTGTAGTCAAATCAGGAGTGACAATAAAATACAGTGATGAGGGAGCTGCAGGATGGCTTGCCCTGCAAAACTTGCTTTATGTTTTGGTTGCATTTGCTTGTATTGTTCAAAGCAAAATCAGATCATACATTGCACAACCCACCACAATTCCCCCCATTCTTTCACTTCAAATGCATACTTCCCAAAGAAGTCTCTATTCCACTTCAAGATATTTTCATTGATACCCCTCCTGGATTTGACATAAACCCCTGGTTCATATATCACTGCATAGAACATCTATGTCTACCTCGCACACATATATATAATCAATGTCTCACACAAAATGTCATATCAAGGATTTGGAAAATTGCTCTAATTAAACTCCACCCAAAGCTAACTGAACCAAAAGATACCTCTCACTTATGTCCAATATGTATCTTCTCGATTCTGGGCAAACTTCTTGAAAAGATAGTCTACATTCAACTCTCTATCAATATCCAGCATTATCAAAATGGATTTTGGCCTGGACATAGTACAATAACAGTACTTTGCCCCTAACTGGTAACATCCTGAAAAACACTGATAGCGGCCTACTTGCATGTGCACTTTTTATAGACCTGACACTACTCCATGGTTAAAAAAAATACCTGACTTACAGACTCTTCATAGTTAAACTAAGATCCTCCCAATCAAAATTTGCACCTATTACCAAAGGTGTCCTACAAGAATTCATTCTTGCCTTCTTCTTCTTCTCCATATTAATTAACAAACTTCTTTGTGAAACCCCCCATCTCCCATTTATCCTCTATGCTGATGACATGGTCATTTACTGATCAGGTCACTTTCACCCCAACATTCAATGGTAGCTCTGGTCTGACTTACCTGAGCTCCGCCAGTGGCTCGTAAACCATAAATTACTTCTCAACCCCATCAAGACCAAAACTATGCCTTTTGGAACTCCACAGAAAATTCACCAAGCACCTATCTTTCACCTACACAACCATTCCATAGAGACAACCTCCATCTTCAAATACCTAAAACTGTGGCTTGATCAGTCAGTAAAGCTTCATTTCCACATGGACAAAGTGACAGCCAAAATAAATTCCCCCCTCTTCTGGGTCAAACAGATCTCCCCTTTTCTATCCCAGTCAGCCAGAGCAACCATTGACACAGGAGGTCTCTTTTCTCAACTTGAATATGGGCTTCCGATTTTTACTTCTGACTCCAAGAAAAACATTGCCACTCTCCAGACTATCTCTAAGAGCATCTGCCGATGCATTACAAACTTACCTCTCTATGAGCATTACTGTACCACCCTAGAAAAAAAAATATTTGCTATCCATAAAACAAAGATCTAACCTATGTTTAGGATTTCAGCTCTACAAAGTAATCCAGCACCACACAGTTCCTCCCCTTGAAACTAGACTTCACAAAAAACCTCCTCATGCAACCTGAGACATTACTCACAAGACACACCCGTCGAGCCAAACTCCACTGCACTGCATATGATTTGTCCTCTCAGGTGCTTACTCTTTGGCAAACTCGACCTATTGACATTAAGGAAATCAACACTTATTCCGAATTCAGAATGCAACTCAAAAAGCACTTCTTCATCCAAGCCAAATGCTCCTGCTTCAGCATAGGACTTATCATTTAACCTTTCCGAGTCTCCTCTCCTCTCCTCTCCTGTCTCAAGACTCACTGAGATTAACCTACTTTAGAAACTAATGTATATGTTGTACAATGCACTCTGCTTGATTGCAAATTGCACTGTGCTTGTTCACTGGAATGTATACAGTTTTTACTATGCAATTACTGTGGACTATTCTGTTATTGCTTACATTTCTGTATTTTTTGTTTGTAAAATGTTTTGTAATTCACCTGGGGTGTATCTGAAAATTGGTCAGTATTGATCAGTGCACTACCGTGGTAAACAAATGTAAACACCTAAATAAATAAATAAATGCACGCGTACCCTGGACAGTTTACATAGTGTGCACACATCACATGGATGAGAACTAGAAAAACACAAACTGTTCTCCACATCTCATCACACATTCATACTAGAGGCAAATGATCACATTTGTTTAAGCAGCTATAATATTAGCTATAACTGCTTGAATGACTGCCCTTACTGCATCTGCACCCGATCAAGAAGTCTACTCCAGTCCAATCAAATTCTCCTAACAACTTTTGTGCCGATCAGCCACTGCTTTGTCCTACCCTAGCTTTGGTACTGACCTCAAGCTCATGCATTTTGAGCCTGTATAAACTCAAGCTCGGTAAGTAAGGGTTATTTTTGCTGATGTTCTGTGGTGCACAATGAATAACGCTGATGTAGTGTACTAGTCATATCTAGTTATGGCACACCACAGCACTGTATTATGTGAATGACATGAATGGAGAAAAGGAATAAACAGACACACCACACAGGGCAGTCTAAACATCAGAAGCCTGGAGCAATATTACACCATTCAGCAGGATAACACACCATAGCAGAGGAAAGCAGGAGAGACCCATTTTACATAAAAAAGTACTCATGAATGTAGTAATAAATGTGGTTTGTGGGACACTTCAAACATTAACATAAATGCATTGATTGACTGTCAGTATAAGTATGAGAGTAAGCAAGTGGAGTCAGGCTAGTTATCAAGTGCAGAATGCAGTGGGCCAAATAAGCATATCACTCATATTTTAAAAGGTTAAAATTACAGGAAAATGTAATACAGAACACCTCCTAACTGTAATGCACAACAAATGCTGTGGTTAATGGCACCATAGCCATGTATGACGAAGATGGTATGGCATTCCAAGTCATAAAACCTATGTTGTGCCACAGTCAAACACCAATGTAGATACTACACAGCAAGCACCACTGTGATGCATGTGCGAATATGGCATAACACCTAATAAGACACACAGTCATATAAGAGATATTAAACTAGCTGTGGCATACATGTACCATGAGGCATCTAGAACTACTGAAGTTGAGGAAGGGTCATAGGTGCAAGGGACAAGCAACAGTAATGAGTACCAGAATAATCTGATCAGAAAAGTGTGGAACATTTATAAAATAACAAGCTACAACAGTCAGACACTAGCAAGATAACCACAAAATATCCACATCTGATGTCTAACAAGCAGAACTAACAATAGACCAACTTATAGTCCGAAAATAATGCATGGGCATATTATATAGAAAGGCAACAATCCAGATGCTAAAAAAAACCAGTGCGACTATATAGATTATGAAAACTATTCCAAGATACAATCATGAGTATATTAACAGCATAGATCTGGATGTAATCCCGTATAAAATGTCTGCACAATACTCATTAGATGCGCATCCAGCCATAAAAGATGCAGCAGCAATCCAGAGTTAAAAATGTGACCACGGAGTCAAGTTCAGTGCAGTGCAGAAAATGTTGAAATGGCAACATTTAAAAATACAAATATTACCTCTTTATATGAGATAATATATTATTGTGATGTACTATGGGCAAAGATTTATTTGTAACATTCCACACTATTGCTATCCCATGTATGCTTATTCTTACATATAAGAATATCTTTACAAATTTCATGTAGTTGGAGATGTTTCATGGCAGAAACATATTGCCAGTGGTCCCTATCTTAGCAAAAATGGTTTTGTAAAAGAGAAATGGTTGACTAGTAAGACAATAACAGACTGTGTTAATGATAACATATAAACATTATGTATATTCTGTACATGCAGGATGCAATGAACATGAGCCACAGTGCTTGCAACATGCCCTACATTCCCCAAAAATGTGTACACGATAGCATAATAAACTACTAATACAAACCCAAAGTGAGAACATCTATATACCCTTATATGTAAATCAGGTGTGCTATTCCATATAATGTTATATAAATCTCACCTGTATCTAGTCACACTGGGCAATGGTATGGGATGTGGAGTAATCACACTCCAAAATGTCCTCTGCTGTTGGAGAAGCATGCACACAGGAAAACATGAATTGGATAGTATGAGATAGTAAGCAGGTAGCACTATTTAAGGTAGGATTATAAGGAGTGTGGACAAAGTGCATTATGAATATGGATATTTCCTGGGTAAATAGAATCTTAATCATTAAAGTATAGCTAGGGGAATGGGAGGGACATGAGCATCAGAAGCAAGGATAGCATGTATGGCAAAAAGGGAAGTATGCCTGATATGCACAAGAAGTGAGCACACAGGATGCAATGGGCATACAGTGACACTGATAAGCACAGAAGTGACTATCGCAAACTATCACAAAAAAACACATATACCAATATAGGGAGCTAAAGAATAGAGCCTTATGTGACAGTACAAGAGAGATCACCATTGTGATGTTTAATAGGGCAAAATGTGCAGCCCTGTCTGATCATGACAGCTACATGAGTAATGATCCCCAAAGTGGCTGCCCAGGTAGCAGATCATTGGCATCATCCTCCTGTGCATTTATGGAAGCATCAAGCATTAAGATTTGGGTACATAAGTTTAGTATACTGTTGCCTTGAATGCACATGCTAGTTTCCTGAATGACTGGTAACTCTGGGGTTACTGCAGAGTGTTAACTGTGTTGGCTCAGCTGCATGGCTGTGTGGCTTTGCATGGATCAAGATTAAGGGGGGGTTTCTTCTACATGTGCACTCCTACATTACCTTGCTGGCCTCACTGGAGAGTGCTTTTCAGAATGCATATAAATTTGTTCCACTGACATGTGAGCAGTTTACTGTAACACCACTTTACTCTAGGAGTCGAGCATGAGAGGTTGTATAAAACATTAACTTACCCTTCTGTGGAGTCAACCACTGAACTCTTCTCCCACACATCCTATTTTAGATGGTTGTGTCCTCACTTGCATGAGAATAATTATATATGTGACAGTGTGATGTCCTGCAACATCCAGTGCTGTATCTACCTATGGTTACCTTGTTACTGTAATCATGTCTCGGATTCATTGCACCAAAATGCATAACCATATATATCCTGTACATTCTGTTGTTGTGGTATATGACAGTGCAGTTGTGCTGACCTAGTTGTGGGGAGTGTAGTCAGCAGCAGTACATCAGCTCTTCTTATGCATATTATGGCACAGAAACTGTTAGTAGACGAGCCTATTTTGTAAGTGAAGCTGACCAGTCATGGTACAGCTACTTGATATTCCCACTGTGCTACATGATAACAAAGCTATACTTACCTCCTGAATTCACAGTGAAGATAGTCCAAGTAATGCTTTTATTGAAACTTTTCTGTGGTGCTAAGTAACTAACAAATGTTTCTATCTTTATTATTGGTACGTTTGAATCATCATTCAAGTAATTTGTCATTATGGTAGGTAGGACGTGCCTCGGGCTATACAAGTCTGACATTTTAAAGCATGTTTAATGACTTGAACTACAGAATTCTATCATATTATTGCTATAGCAGTTTGCTCTTTGACTTTTATGTAGACCCTCCCACTTAAAGCTATACTATCTTATCTTTCTGTATAAAGATATTTTATTTAATGGTTAACCAGGGCAGAGCACTGATTCATCTAGATCTTTTTTTCAGATTTAGCCTGGGAGAAATAAATTGATAAGTGACTTGCTCAGAGATGCACAGTAGGTTAATGGAGGCTAAAGGATTAAAACCTTCGACCACAAGCAGCAATGTTTCGACAGCTAAGAGCCTTAATCCTCTGCACTGTCAGGCTCATATTTTAGTCACTAACATCAAAAAGAAACACAAAAGCATATGCATTCATGCCAAAGTCACCTACAGTAATGTTATATTGTGTTATTTATCATCTTAAAGGGCCCTGGACTTTTCACTGTGCTGTTATTCAAGAAGAACCTTGGTGAGCCCCTTACATACATACATATACATACATATATATGTAAATATATATATATATATATATATATATATATATATATATATATATATATATATATATATATATATATATATATATATATATATAGTTGTAAGACAAGAGTGCCAATGACCAGTCGTAGAACAGCCTGACTTGCCCCATTCTGGACCCATGTTAGCACTTGCTCCTGTGTCTGCGCAGATCAGGAGATTCAATGTTCAACATCGTTCATTCAAGTGATCATTCGCATTCTTGTCCTGTGGCCTTCTTGGCATGTTATTTAGTGAATCGACATGGTAATGATTGCTAAAATAATAGTAAACTACATAGGCCCTATGTTTAATGTATAACTATTTTTACATATTGTAAGTTGCTCAGTTCAGACACCTGGCTACAACAAACCAAGTATTAGTTTTAATGGCCCCGCCTAGTTTTTCTTAAATGTCTGACAATTGCAAGCAATTCTGTTTCAAAATAGCTACATGATAAGAATGCATACAGTAAGAGCACAATCTTTTATCACAATAAGTAATTATTTCCAACAAACAAATGCTTAAACTAAATAAAAGTTCACATGCATGTAACCACAGCATTTCTAATAAGTATGTTATTTTTTCATATTATGTTTACAATTATTATATACTATCTGTTTAACATATCTGTGAGCACTCTTGACATATAAACTGTATTTATTTGGTTGTTGTCATTTGCTCAAATTATCCAAGTCTGAAGTCACAGTAACCTGAGAATAATATCTCAGCTTGGCATTTGACTGTGTTTTGCTCTAGTTTCTTTGTAAAGCAAGATCCCAAATATTTTCATGACATTGAGTTGTAACATAGTAACAGAAAGATACTAGGCTAATTGCCTGGGGCATTTTTAAGTCTAGCCAAGTGGAATTCCCAAATGCTCCTTGTTCATTTTTATAGATAGGAAATACTCAAGTTACAATTTTGAAACTCACAAGTGTCCTCTCTATACTAGAGAAATAGATGTCACCCCTGAGGTAAAGTTGTGCTTTCCCATCCATTTGTCTAGATTGTGTTTGTATTGCATCAGAGAAGCACTTTATTTTACATGGATGGGAAGCCTGTTGCAGAGTTTGGTGGTCCGTGGTGAGTACTTTTTGGAGAAAAAGCAAGCTATGGGTTATATTGCCTCTCAGTTGTCACTCTTTCTCTGAAGTGCATTTACATCAGAGTTAGCATAATAAAGAAAGGTGAGTGCGTGGGGTACAGTCCACCGTATGTGAGATGTAAGGTTTTTCCACTCTGTAAAAATATGATTTCATTATTGTCACGTTTGCTCCTAAAAGACAAACTTGAGTATATACATTATGAGAAAGTGTGTACATAAGCTGTTATTTACAAGCACTTGTCACAGACTCATGATGTCAGGTCAGATGCACCGATCAGGTATATAATTTTTGACTTCTTATCTCATTGTTGATTCTGTACTGTGTTCATGATGCTGTATGATTGCCATAATATAACTTCAGCTTTTTTTTAACTGAGGAAACCTCTGAGAAAGGACTCTGTCAGATTTCTACTCCTGTTTAAAATAAAATAAATTAATTCATGCAGTGGCATATGAAATGAAGTCTGCTGATATTGTCACATTATCCAGTGGGTAATATAAAAGGTATTTGACATTAAAAAATGCTGTAGTTATAACAAGACGACATGGATTACCTTCATCTTAAAATGTCCTTTGTCGGTTATTATTCATGGCCAGAATTCCTAAACAGGCAAATTCTAAAGACAGGCATCGTGATCAAGAATATAATAGAAGGATCAATAACATGATTGAAACTTTCTGGCCATGTGCTGGGAGGTTTAATTTTCTGCTTTATGTTATGGTTTAGAGGGATCTAAACACATATGAATAAAGAAACAGTGCATGACAAAGGCATAAAAAGTTGAAGCAATATTTGTAATGCATGCTGTGAGTTGAAGAGTTATACATTGATGTGTTAGTAATTTTCAAGAATTACTACTGTAATCTGACTGTTCCAATTTGCTTGGTGGCTACTGGAATGTTTAGCTTACAATGTGTGACTGTTGCATAATTGTCATTTATAGTTGTACAGAATATGGATTTTAATTAAAAATGTTGACAAGTTCTAACAGTAGGCGTTTCTCAGCAGTCGCAGCAAGTTTGTTTTTTCAGTCAGGTAGAGACAACAGAAGATAGTTGCTCCCATTACTCAGATTTCATGTTGAAAACAGTTTTGTCTAGGTGTGATTGATCTTGTTTTGAAAATAAATCTGCTTTTGTTTACTACAATTACAGAAAGACAAATTAAATGACCAGTTGGTCCTAGAAGTCTACTTGTTTGGCTCTGCAGTGGATAATGTGTATATCATACTTAACCAAATGTTTATGCATTTATTTTATCCCCTTCCTATATAAATTAACATATGTAGTTACTAAGCATGCAGTCCAGGAGACAGACCATTAAAGTGTCTTGCCCAAACTCCTAGCTACCTCAAACCATTGTCATGTTGAGCGACTTGCTCATGGTCACATAGTAGACAATTGACAGAGGGAATCAAACATTGCACCACAGAAAATAAGTCATAACTGCGCATTGCCACAATCATTTATGTTAACTGCATGAGGCAGTTGTTGCTATATAACTGTCTAATGCACTCAAGAATTGCATTAAGGTTTTCATCTGCATCATTTCTTGTGGAAGGTTACTGTAATGAAACCATTTGCTGATAAAACATGTATTGTCTCTTCTGAGCTGTCTACTTTATGTTTTTAGATTGTGTCTCTTATGCTCAGCACTTCATTATTTCTGAAAGATGGTAGCATTTTGACTCCACCAATACACGTACTACATTCAGCTGTTTATTCTGTACCCCTTTCTCACCTTACATCTTGCCTATGGATGTTGAGTTATTGCCTCTATTCACAGTATGGCTCCTGTGGCAGCCTGTGCACCATTTTATTTATCTCTGTCTGCTCTAGTCTTAAAACGATGATGCATCAAGAAATGCTTACAGTGATTCTAATAGGATCTAACAGTTATATTTAATGAAAGATATTATCTTATTGCTCTCTACTATCGTCAGTTCTTTTTGTTTTTCAGAATAAAAACACCCTCCCTTAATACTCTTACATTCTTTGGTAGCTTGTTTTTAGGTCATGTAATATCAGCCCCAAGTTTAGTTCCATTGTTTGTTGTTGCTGTTTACCCTTGCTCACTAGTTTTGCACTGCCTCCCTATCACACTCATCAAGCCTATGAAAACATTGATCTGCTAGCAAAAAGGCAAACTCTTTAACATCCACGTCTGCATCCTCAAGTGATATAATATTCTAGATACCCAGTCAAGAAGTCTTAGTTTTGTTGATGCCATATTTTTCTGTTTATTTTTGTTTCCCTGCATTTTGGTACAGAATGACTGAAGTCAAACTCATAGCCTTATAGCTAGCTCCATAGCAAAGATGGATAAAGCCCTAACTATGACCCAGATGTCTTGAATTTAATTAGTGGCTTATGGGCTGAAAGAGCTGACATGGGAGGCTGAGATCCACTGCAAGAATGGTCCATGTGATGAAGGAAGAGTACAGCTTATAGAATATGGGCTGTAATATGTGCTTGGTTATAACAACCTGAGACAATGCAATGGCATATTTGGGGGGATACATGTAGAAGTGTGCATGTACACTGCAGAAGGAGAAGGCATCACAGTAGGAGTGCATGTATGCTGTAGAGGAGAGGGCATGGGAGAACAATTGCATTCTGACTGAGTATCAGAAAATGTGAGTTAGGCATAAACGTCTAAAATATATCTGTCTATCTAGATCATGGCTTCCTATGATCAGTTGTTATCTTAAAGGAGGAGAGAATAGACTACGCTTAGAAGAAGGTTGGTTTTTGACAGACAGCAGTGATAAAAGAAATAAAAAATGCTCATATGCCAAACGTTTCCAACTTTGATATTGTCACACACTTTTATGAAGTAGAGTCACTTCTGTCAGCTTTTACATCAATGGCATTTTGCTATGGTAATTTCTTAAAAGATTATAGTTGTATTTTATGTATCTATATATCTATGTTTGTATGGAGGTATGCATGTATAAATACTTACAATGAGCAGTGGCTTAGTTAGTCCTAGTATACTTTTCAGCCATGATACAGGCACACTAAGAGTACAGATTTATACAATCATACGATCCTGAGAGATAATTTGAAAGAGATGTAGAAAATTACTTGCATTATTAATTCTTCAAATAAGCATGATTTTCATACACCTGCAAATACTTTAAAAAACAAACAAAAAATACTCTTTAATTTCTTTCCTGCCATGTCAGGTCTCATGTTTGGTAGAACAAATAAACTCTGACATAATATGTCTAGGCCATACAGTTTCCAAGATATAAAATTTGTTTGTGAAACTTTAGTGAAAATTATGATTTTTGGTTTGCATACATTATTGTACATTGAATAATTGTTGTGAAGACAGTCAATGCAATAACTAGTATCATTATAAAGAAGACTGTCAGGGAAATGCAATAAAGCTTACACAAAATATTTTCACACACAGGCGCGAGCAATTTTATCAAGCACACGCATGTGCAATTAAGGAACCTAGCATGCAATGCAAATTTTGGCTTAAGTAGCTGAATTAATATGTAATTTAACCAGGTGGAGCAATCCAACAACCAGTAATACATCTGTGTAGACTTCTGTCCATGTTAGTAGTGTACGTGGAAATTTTCCCCGTACCGGAGTCGATATTGAATCTATATTATATATATATATATATATATATATATATATATATATATATATATATATATATATATATATATATATATATATATATATATATATATATATATATATATATATATACCATCTTGCAAAAAAGTTGTAACACTGTTTTTATGCTCACTGTATTAATTCTCAAAGCATCATATTCTAAGAACATATTGAGAATGGAAATATTTAATGTTTGGTGCAATATTTTATTAATTACTAAGGTAGCAGATCTAGAAAATTCATACATTTGGAACATGTATCATAAAATTTTATGGATTACTCAAGCAACTGGTTCTGAAAATCCATATTTCAAAATTTCTGAGCACTGTTGGGTGGCAGGCCTTGTAGTAATTAAGCTTTAAGGTTAGACTGTCATTTGCTGCAATAAGAGTCTGGCTTAAAGGAATGGACATTTTTCTCATTGGCAGTAGAATGACTGTTTCCTGTCTTAATACTGTTTGTCAATTGTCAATATGTAATGAGCTAACATTTCTTTGATAAGTAAAAACTATTTTAATAAACAAACATATAAATAAATTTGTAATAATCATTTCAACATTTATAATACTTTATTTTATCACATTGAATGGATGGAGGAATGCAGGGCCATATTTAGAAATTAAGACATTTCCATTTTGGTTTAAGAAAGGAAAACTACAGTTAGATAACATACAATATATGCAGACTATAAATGAATAAATACATCAAGATATCACAAAAATATAAAATATGCACACTCACAATTTGTCATATTAGAATGCCCAGAAATACTTTTATCTGCTTTATGAAAATATCTTATAATATCTTGTACACTAACCAGCAGAATAAGTACAGTGGTAAAACAGCTTATTAGATTTTGTGATAGTATTGCTATCATCTTAGGTTAGTAGTAGGCTAACTGCCCTTGCAAACCTAGCCAATTATCCATTGTGTGAGTCAAACCCTGCACCTTGCACTTGTAAGGCAAACACCTCAACCATTAGGTCACCCTCCCAACCCCTTCCATTTATTCTTTTAAATAATGTTTGTATATTGTATGCACAAACACACACAACACACACACACACACACACACACACACACACACACACAAAAAAGTGACTTACTTTTCCATGTTGTATCTTCCGATATATTCATTTTCTTCAAAGGTTAGTTCATGTATTAGATTCCAAATTATACTCTCTTGGAAGGATTAAGCATGCATGCAGTATGAAATCTGCCTGAAGAGCTATCTTAACAATCCTAAGATTATTGTAAACCACATAGATAATGACTAGTATTGCTTCTATTTATAATAAGTGGCGCAATACCCAACAGTCTAATTATGATATAGTAACTGAGAAACAGAAGAGGTCATTACCTCTTCCCAGTTATATACACAAAGGAGAAAATACTTTTGTTTTCATTGTTTCTTCTTCAAAATAAGGTCAGCTCATTTAATTCCTCATTAATTGACTAAAACATCTGAAATCTGTCTCTCTACTGAGATATATGTGTGAGAATCCTTGAAAATCTAAGTGCATGCATGTGTGTAGTGTGTGTACATGTGTGTGTGTGTGTGTGTGTGTGTGTGTGTGTGTGTGTGTGTGTGTGTGTGTGTGTGTGTGTGTGTGTGTCCCTGTGCTCTTATGGTCACTGCTACACTTCTACACCACTAAAACTATGCATGACCTATGAAGGTTTGACCATTGATTTGGTAATTGTCAATATAGCTGTCAGACTGCGGCTTATATCTGCTACTTTGACAACTATTGGACAATGAGTCAAACCATATAAGAAAGCATCTCCCAGCATTTGGTGTGTGTGTGTGTGTGTGTGTGTGTGTGTGTGTGTGTGTGTGTGTGTGTGTGTGTGTGTGTGTGTGTGTGTGTTTGTGCATGTTGTGTGTATGTACCTGAATCTTTATAAGTTTTTAGATCTATGACTATATGTCTGGAGAGTGTATGTATATGTGTGCATGTATATGTATGTGTGTAAGTGTGTTGTAGGAGTGTGCTCTTAAGTGTGTCTGTCAATGTGGGAACTGCCTGTGTGTGGTCAGCCAGACCTCTGCTGGCTGACAGAGCACTCAAATGAGAAGTACAGAGCTGCTCATCTAAATGCTCCATAGTCGCATAAATTCACTAGTGATGAAATGTTACCCTAGTAATTATATGCATGAGTATGAACAGTAAAAAAATTACAGTGGTGCAAATGAGCACAATGGTGTAAAGCAGGTTGCTTTGCTGCATTGAAAACTAAAATATTCTTTACTTAACTCTTCACTACTGCCTAGCAAATTGCTGTCCCCAGAGATAAATGCACAAAATCATTACACCATTGATTTTTAACATCCCTTTTATGCTGTTCAGGTTTGTGAAGGAGCTATCAGATATTTTAGTAATAAAATGGAGAAGGGAGAACCAGTCAAGGTGTGGGCTGGAGAAATCCAGTGAATTATTATACTTCCTTCACAGATGATCCTAAATAGATGGCTTGAAGAAAAAATATCTACTTAATTGTTCATCACTTTATTATTTTCTTAATATCACAATATTCTATCACAAAAATGATATTCCCTGTACTGAATATGCTTTGAAACATTTATTTTTTTAAGACTGGTGCTTATAACCATGAAATGAACTCTCCATGGACAACTGATCAGTTGCAGTTGTCATATTATGTAAACTATATTTATTATCTCAAAAATAAAATGACTGAAATGTTTAAATTCAATATTTACTCAGCACTGTGATTTACTTTTAATGGGCTGTACCCCTTTCCTTGTCTTTGTAAGACCAAAATACTTGCACACATTTTGTGTGTGAATTTGTATGTGGACGTGCACAGATGCTTATGTGTGAGTGTGTGTGTGTGTGTGTGTGTGTGTGTGTGTGTGTGTGTGTGTGTGTGTGTGTGTGTGTGTGTGTGTGTTTGTGAACCTTGAAACTTGCATTGGTAATGTGTCAATCAGCCTTAGTCCCTTAATGCCACCATTTCTGTTGACCATGAACTCCACAGCCTAGGGCACATTCCTTGACATTCTCTGTAGTAAAATGAGCATGCAAATGTATTTTAAATTATTTCACTACTCATCTAATCCTCTAATCTGTGGCTCACCAGATGAACCAAGTTTATTAACAGTGTACTCAGATGTCCCATCCTATTATGCCAGCAGTCTGAAATATTTATGAAGTTTACAGCTGAGTCTCTGACTGCCAGTGTAATCTGAAAAATTAAGAATAACTTTGTAAAATCCTGTAATGTAAAACTACAAGTTTTTTATTTTATGATTAATGCTCACATTGATTGCATAAATTACTTACTATGGCTTAAATTAAACTATTAAGTTTATTAAGTTTATTACTTAAACTATTGAGGCAAAGCTAAAGCTGCAAGCCTGCTTTGACTGTACAGATTGGATTGTCTGAAGATTGTGCTGTTAACTTGTATGAACTGGCAGACTCAGTAACATCTTATGTCAGTTTCTATGAAGATATGTGAGTCTCCCTGGTTTACTAGTTTACTGCAAAACTTAAGCAGCTTCAAGTCAAGAAAGATGTCTATAGAAGTGGATGTATAACACTTTTTTAGACAGGCAAGGAACACACTGGCAAAATAAATCAAAGTGGGTAAAAAGAACAATTCTGAAAAGCTGAAAAAACAGTTTTTAGCCAATGATCCTGCATCAATGTGGAAAGGTCTACAAAACATTACAAACTACAGGAAACTGCTCCCCTACACTGCAGCTAATTACCAGCTGACTGATGACTTGACTGCTTTTTACTACAGGTTTGATAAGCCTGAGGCTACAAATGACACTGTTACCTGCTCTGTCAGTGTTCAGACTTATATAACTCTCTCTTCCACACATTCTCAGATTCAGGCTGCATTAATTATCTCTTGAGGAGGATGTGTATACTTTTTAAAAAGACAGCAAATTAAGAAAGTAGCTAGTTCACCCTCCTGTTTAAAATAATGTGCTGATCAACTGGCTCCTGTTTTTACTCAGATTTTTAATAAATCATTAGAGCTGTGCAAAGTTCCCTTATGTTTCAAACAAGCCACAAGCATTCCAGTGCCTAAAACTCCACTATAACAAGACTGACTACAGGCCTGTTGCTTTGACATCAGTGGTCATGAAGATTTTTGAGAGACTGGTGTTAGCTCACTTGAAGGATATTACAGCTCCATCACTGCACCCCTTTCAGTTTGCTTATCAAGAGAACCAGTCAGTGGATGATACAGTTAATATGGGAATGTATTATATCTTGCAGCATCTTGACAACCCAGAGACATATGCAAGAATTCTGTTTGTGGACATCAGCTCTGCATTTAATAGAATAATTCCAGAACTTCTGCACTTGAAACTTTCTCAGCTTTCTGTTCATGCTTCCACCTGTCAATTGATGAACAATTTTCTAAAAAATAGGAAACAGCAGGTGAAACTGGGGAAATTTGCATCTAGCTATTGCATGATCAATACAGGTGCCCCCCAGGAATGTGTGCTTTCCCCACTGCTATTCTCCCTCTACACTAATGACTGCACCTCTAAGGACCCCTCTCTCAAATTTATTAGATATGCAGATATTACAACTATCATCAGGCTCATCAGGAATGGTGATGAGTACAGCTGGCCCTTTGGTGTAGTCAGAATAATCTGGAACTGAACATTCTTAAAACTGTGGAGATGACAGTGGACTTTAGAAGTGGTACTGCAATATTATCCCCCCTCTTTATATTTAATACTGCTGTGTCTGTTGTGGAATCCTTCAAGTTTTTGGAATCTATAATCTCCCGGGACTTGAAGTGGGAGACCAATGTATGGTCCATCATAAAAATGGCACAACAGCAAATGTACTTTCTGTGACAGCTGAGGAAGTTCAACTTCCCACAGGAAATGTTGATTCAGTTCTATACAGCAGTCATTGAGACTGTTCTCAGCTCATCCATGGCAGTGTGGTTTGGCTCTCTGTCTAATCATGACAAAAATAGGTTACATCGAACAGTCAGGTCTGCCGAAAATATCATTGTTGCTAATTTGCCCTACTTACAGGACCTGTACTATTCCAGACTCATGAAAAGGGCAGGAAGGATCATCACCGACCCTTCACATCCAGGCCACCATCTTTTTGAACTATTACCATCTGCCAGGCATTATAGATTAATATGCACCAAAACAAGCAGATATAAGAACAGTTTTTTCCACAGGCCATCAAGCTTATAAACAGTTAACTCAGCTTATTAGGTTGGGGTATTATTTTTCCCAAGCCTCAGACTATTCTGCAGTATTGTTTACATATTGTTAATACTTGCTTCTTTCATAGTTTATTTCAGTATTTCTTGCACTGAGTTGCACTTTGCACCTTATATGTATGTGTATATGCATATATGCATATTTACTTTTTTGTCTTGTTCTTAATAGTTGCATGTATGTCATTTGTTTTGTTCTTAATAGTTGTATGTATGTCATTTATGTAATTCATACTTGGAGAGTCACTGAAACCGGAGTCCATTTCCTTGTATGCGTGCATACTTGGCCAATAAATGTGATTCTGATTCTGGTTCAGATTCTTCTTAAATGCAAACATAAATGTTGCTAGCTTTTGTTCCTTGCTATGTTAAAGTAGTTTTATGATGATTATTTAAAACGCACTGATATTGCAGTACTGCAGGTGAATTGCTGCAGATCAGCATTGCGCCTGGAGGCATACATGGAGAATACATAGCAGAGTTATGCAAAACGTGGAACACTTGATTTTTTAATTGATTTTCTGGTTTAGTAAAAGTGCAGATAATAACTCTGTTTAATTTCTCAGTCTTTTGGGCTTCTAATACCATGGTAGGAAATAACCCCATTACCATAGTTATGCAAAACTTGGAACACTACATTTTTTAATTGATTTTCTGGTTTAGTAAAAGTGCAGATAGTAACTCTGTTTAATTTCTCAAAGTCTTTTGGGCTTCTAATACCATGGTAGGAAAGAACCCCATTCCTAAATCAAACTACGATTAAAGTTCATGAAATTAGTATTGTTTCAGTCTTTGATGTCAGCCAGAAGTACTCTTTGTAGTACCCACAATGTGCCCAGTAATGACTTCTGCAATTTGTATGTGGTCACATGTATTGATAGCATGTCTAAATATGACTGTAGATTCATTTTTTCTAAGACCCATTGCTACTACTACTATTGGAACTGTCTGGGTATCTTTCTAACACATTGCTCCCATTTCTGCCTGCAAATCCTGATATTTTAGGACTTTGTGTCTCTCTGTATGCAAGACTCTATAGTCATTTTGTATAGTGATTTCAATGATCAATGCTACTTTTGTCTTCTTTTCATCGACCACTATATCTGGTTTTCTAGCATCTATCTTTTGAACTGTTGGTAATAGGTGATCCCATGTGATGTAGACATCATCATTTTCTATGATGCTTTGTGGCTCATGTTTCCAGTGTTTTTCAGCCACTTCAATACCATAATGTTTGCACAATCCCCAGTGCAACAGTCCTGCCACGTTATTATGCCTTTCAGTATACCATCCTTCTGCCATTAGTATGTCACAACCAGCAATGAGGTGTGCAACTGTTTCCAATTCGGTTTTACAAATCCTACATTTTGTCTGTTTCTCCCACATGTTTAATGGACTTTGTAAACCAGCGTGTACTTAGCCCACTATCCTGGGCCACCAATATTAACCTTTCATCTCTTGGTTTGAATTTCCCTCTCCTCAACCATGCCTGTGTTCATTCCTGATCAACATGAGGTTTTTCCAGAAGTTTTACATACTTGCAACTATATTTATGCATTTTACGCATTTCTTGCCTTCTCATCTGGCCCTTCACCTTATATTCTTTCTTTTGTTTTTTGGCACATTCAGTTGCTGCCTGATTTTTATCTAATTTTGGTTTAATTTAATTCCTGCTTGACATCAATATGCTTCTGCTAGATTAAGCATGGTAGTCACCTTAGATTTATTCCCCTCGTGTTTCAAAACTTTCACTACGTTTGGGTCTTGTGCGATCAGCAGATATGTGTGGAATCCCATGACTGCAGATCTATACATGTAATAATTTTCAAGGAGGCCCATCCCTCCTTCAAAATGGGGAATATATAATCTTGGTATACACTGATTTTTATAAATCATTTGGTGAGCATGATGCATCCTTCTTGTTTTCCTATCTAATCTATCCAACATGTTTTGTGGCCAGTCAATCACTCCAAAACTGTAAGTTAGGGCAGGAAGAGGAAATTGGTTTATAGCTTGAATGTTGTTCCTAGATGTCAACACTGTTTTCAGGATTAAGTCTTCTAAAGTATTCCTTACTAAGTTTCATTTGCATTTGTTCATGTTTTATTGTTAATCCTTCATCAGTTCTCAAATATTTATATACTCTGTCTTGCTCACGTTCTTTTATATCACATTCTGGTCCCAAACTGATGTTTTCTTGGTGCTGCAGTTTTCCTGCTTTAAAGGTTGCTTTTGCACATTTATCAAGAACAAATGAAATTCTTATATCATCTGAAAAAGTTTTGATGGCTTGCAGTTGTGCTTTCAGTAACTCCAATGAGATCATAGAGATGTTATGTTAAGGACAGTTTTCCTTCTCCCATGCTCATGCAGTCCCAGAGATGGTATATTTATAGATACAGGTTGTGAGCTATTTTCTATTTTTTATGTTAAAGTGGACCATGAGTGGTGTTTACTTAACAAACTATCATACATTCTACAATGCTTGGTGATACAACGTTTATCTACAGCTCTGAACCTGGGAACACAAAGGTTTAGTACATGAGGAAGATGACAGTGTAGGAAAGATGGTTACTGGCAGTTGGTGGTGTTAGACAAAATTAGAAATGAGAACTTAAAATTTAAAAAAAATCATGTTAAACTTTATTTGGTGTGAAATTTGTCAAACAAGAAGGCTGTCCTTTGCTTTATGGTTTAGTAGTTAAGGCCATCTTAGCTAGATTGGTAGAATTCTTTACTGGGATGATGCCTAATTATATAGATGTGTAAATAATTGGATTAAAAACATTAATCATTCTTGCCATTTAGCCTAAAATTGGATATGATATGCTGGTAGATAAAGCAAAGGTTTTATATGGATGTATTTTTTAGATTATGTCACAGAAGATGACAGGGAACAAATGGTTAATAGTGGGTCATGTGATTAATTAATTGTTCTTATAAGCATTGGGTTGTTTAGATGTTTTTGTTCTGAAGAAGTCCCTTATGCAATAGGGACAAAAGCACTTAACTTCCAATAAAGTATTCTTGCTTTTATGGTTGTAGTGCATGCCTTGGTTTTACCACAACTGGAAGACTTTTGTTTATGAGTTGTGCTGGCTTCCTGTGTCAGTGATTTTGGTTTTACATATGCTGGTAGATGGCAAGATTTACTTAACTGACAGTTTCAACAAAGACTTACTGAATGATTACAGTGCACATGCTGGAAGAAATGCAAGATGTTTTCTATAACTGTGTAATTAATATGATTATATTTTTTATTATTATTAAAGGAGCTGACAACACCTGAGTATTAGGAAAAATGGTAAATGCTAGGATGGACGGTGTTTGGAAAATTTGATTATCTAATTTAGGTTTCAGCCACAGCTTTTTTTCACTTACATTATGAATAGCAGGAGTCTGGATAGTCAGAAGGGTATAAAATGCATATAATCAGTTAAGCTATGGCCCTGATGGAGTTGTAAACACATTTTAGAAGAGGGACACTAGCTCAGATTCAGAAAACTCCCCAACATCTTACTAAGTACATTTGCTAAAAATAACAGCCATGCATATTTTGTGCATGATTCAGAAACATGGCACAATAATGATCAGCATTATAACAATGAGCATCTCAAAGTATGCAAATGAGGCAAAACAATGTGACAGAGTGATTCATGTATGTTTAAATGCAGAGCAACATAGTTGCACCCACTGAATATTTAAACTTGGACAAGCATTCTTGTTCAGACTAAGGAAATTATTTATTATTTATTTATCTAACATTTGTTTACAAGGAAAGTCCGACTTGAAACAAAGACAATTTTCAGTGGAGGGCCAGGGAGAAATGCTTCAGACACATGTGTTTGCAATGTGGGAGGAAACTGGTGCATCCGGAGAAAACCCACATAAATGCAGGGACGACATGCAGACTCCACACAGAAGGCACCCCAGCAGAGAATCGAACCTGAGACCCTCTTGCTGTGAGTCAACAATGCTAATGCTGCACCAATGCGCCATCCAAAATAAATGCCACATGCTTTCCTTCGGGGAATCAAACTCCAGCCTCCCGCATGACAAGCAGGGATGCGCACTACTATACTAACACAAGATCAAATAAGAATGTTGGGGTTGGCATAGCATTAGCAATTGTGTATCTGCAAGATTTTGTTATAGCCACTGCTTTTCCCAGTGGTGTGACACATTACCCCTGGAAGTTCTAGGTCATCTGACTGTGCTTAGCATTTCATGGAGTCTGTGGCAAAGGCATTGTGGACCAGTATCCTGCAGACAGGGATACAATCCAAAAAGTTGTGGACATGTGTCGGCCTTGTCTACAGCACTATGGAAGTTGTGTAATACCTACCCCCAAGGATACTATGGTATGTGTGGTTTTACATATATTAACTACAGGAACTTTTCAGTAACATACTGGGAACATAGTCGGGGGTTACTTCAGGCATGTGACTTGAGAGTACTCCATCAGTTTCTCAACACCATACTGTAGCATGTGGGGGAACATAAGTTGTTCCCACATATCACAGAGGGGAGAGCTAAGGGTCTATATTAGATCAGCGAACGCTTAAAAAAGCGAACGCTGATTGATCAACCTTATGTAAGTGAAAGCTTACAATCTCGAACTGTCAGATCAGGGATTTTTTTCCTAGGGAAAGAAATTGCTGATCCAAAACACATACACACAACACAAGCACACCAAACAAACAGAAATCCACACACATACACCTAAAATCTGACACCTATCCCTACACTAAACTATGCACACACCACTAACTATCCACTTACCTTAACCCAAACCCTAACCCTAAGGTCCGTCACTATCGCACACTCATCTCACCCGCTCCCTAACCCTAACTCGCCTAAATCTGCCCTAACCCTCATGTCCACACAATCGCACACAGACCTAACCCGAGCCCTAACCCTAACTCACCTAACCCATCCTAACACTCACATCCACACAATCGCACACTTACCTGAATTTGACCCGTAACTTTCCACCACAGCACTGAAAATACCAAAGCAACAGAAATGGACAACCAAATTCTTTCCCTAGGAAAAAAAATTCGAGTTTCTGTTGCTTCGATATTTTTAACTTTCGCTAAAATAAGGTCGATCAATCAGCATTCGCTTGTTTAAGTGTTCGCTGATCTAATATAGACCTGAGAGCTAATACCATATAGGATTTCTATGGTATAGCCCATTTTTCTGAAGTACTGGAAAGCCATAAACTATAACTACATTGAAATAAAGGCCTCACCTGATGAAATGGGAATGAAGCATATAACCCACAAATGATATTACTCCATCAACTGCTAGGTGGTCTGCAATGCACAGGTATAATCTACAATGTGTGGGTAGGCCACTCATGCAGTTACCACAACCCTAACATATGGCACACTTGTGACCCAAACCATCATTTTGTGAGGTATGACTTTCCCCAGTGGCATCTTTTTAGTGATGCTGGATATGTCCTGAAGCACTGGCTTATGACACCTGTAAAAAATACACATAATTATACACAGCAGGGTAACAACCATGCTCAGTGACAAAGAATGAACATTACTGAGCATGTTCTTAGGCTCCTGAAAGCATGCTTTTCTTGTATGCATGGAGTCATCCAGTGGTGCCTTCCAGTATGACCCAGGCACCTGTGTAAAAATAGAGTCAATGTGCGCAATGGTAGATGATATCATACTTTGGAGGCAGGGTGGACACTTACAGGAACAGCTATCCCCAGTACACAAGACATTGCAGGCTGTATCAGATGAGGAGACAGTGAAGATAATAATATCCCTAGGGTGGGTCAAAGGAGACAGCTGCACGAGGTTCAGTGTATTAGGGGGTACGAATGAGAGATGCCAATTGATAGGTACTGGTATTCATTTCTGTACCAACATTTCTAATTGCCAGTATAGAAATGAATTCCTATACTGCTTTGTTTCATTGCTTCATGTGTGATATGAGTTGTAGCAAGCTACTTTCTACAAATGGAGCAAGTGTCTTGCTGCAGTCTTAAAAAGCACTCATTCTTTTTCCAGAAATTTGATGGGAAATGGGAAGTGACAGGCTGCTGATGTTGTGCCAGTCAAACAGATTAAAAAAAACTTCTTTATTGCTTTTCAACTGGTACATTGACAGGCATATGATTGTGGAAAGCTACCTGGCACTAGGTGAGCCAGGTACAGCTCCCAATAATGGAGCAAGCAGGGGGATGATCATGCCAGATGGAGGTGGGGAAAGTATGCTGTAGCACTCACAAGGAGGCATCATATTGCACATAGCTTCAGATCATAGCAGATCAGAGTAAAGCAGATAAACTAAGTAAAAGTGATACACGCAGAATCCTGCTCCAGGCTGTGCTTACCCATGAAAATACTGCCCATGGTATCCATCAGACATAAGCAATCCAAATAATGTAAAAAAAGGACAAGAAACAGTTAAAGTTTACTCAGGTTGGGAAGGGAGCACAAGAGTGCTTGTTTTTTTTCACAAGGAAATGTGTGAGTATTAAGGATTATTAAATTAACACATGATGTGTCTACTGCCTTTCAGGTTGTGTGCGTGTGTGTGTGTGTGTGTGTGTGTGTGTGTGTGTGTGTGTGTGTGTGTGTGTGTGTGTGTGTGTGTGTGTGCACATGTATAGGGCTGATTAACATAAAAGGCTTTGTAAAGGGCCAGTGTTAGCAGAGGTTTGTGTGTGTGTGTGTGTAATGTAGTTGGTGATTTGGTGATGTTACTGCTGGACTGCTGGGACATAGCTTAGGCAGGAGTTGCAGCACTTTGGCTTCCTGTACTGGACAGGTCCAGTGCATGCATAGCAGAAGTTTTAGCATTTGGTGTTTGTCCTGCCTATAAGAGCATGCTCTACAAGGAGTTGTACTGGTTGTGGAGTAATCCTGGCCAACTGGTATGCTGCATAACAATGAGTGATACCTGCTCTGAGATGTGTCACTGCTGCTACTACTGGGATGTATTCCCCTGGGTATAGACACCTGTGCAACAGATCCAGCTCTGGAAGTGCTAGCACTGCAGGAAGATGACCTAGGTCATCCATAGCTATAATGGCATCTATCTGTGGAGATATCAATGTATCAGGTCACTGAAACACCAAATTCAGGCAGAGGGTGGCAACCTTGTCTCCAGTAAGCATCATTACCTACCCCCTATGTGTTTAACTCTCTGCCCATGGGCATTAGGGGAAGATTCTGATATGTCTACTAGAGGGTACCAGACTTCCTTGACTGATGGAGCCCCCATTAACCTGACCTCCCTTTGTGGTGTGTCTGCCTCTTATGTATCTGCAGGGATAAGGGCTGTGTCTATAATCTGTGTAGAGTGTGAAGGGGAGGCAGTGGTCAAAGGTACTGGGTACAACACACACATACTTTCTGTTCTCCATGACTGTGGCAGCTAATCCATGTCATCATTATCAGAGGTTGCAGATCCTCTGATATCAGGCACTGATACTTGTACAGTGCAGATACAAGACAAAAATAATCACCCATGGATATAGTAAAGGACACTATCCTGTGTAAGCATTACCCATCAACAGAACTATAGCTGGACAAATATTAATATTAACAAAGTAAATATTTTAATTCCATACCTTGTGCACATGACCATGGAGAGAGAATCCCTGGTGTTTATCAGACGACTTTATTAATTTGGGCAGTAGCTAAGGGTTTCAGAGTACCTGCAGATAGTCTTATGTATAAAGAGGTCTACATATCTGCGATTTCTCCACTAAATTATCTTGTTGGCCACTTCTGATCTACCCCAGTATCCAGCACCACACTATAGGATTGTGTGGCGGTATAACTGACTCTTATAGAGGCCAGGAACTCCTCTATTTCCATCACAGATTGGTCAAAAGATGCCTCCCACCCAGTGACCTACCTTCTAGTGTCAGGTGCTCATATCTTTGTTTGGTAGCACATCATCTCAGTGATACTGTAGTACACCATCTCATAACTATAGCTTAAAAATAAAGTGTTGCAATATCACCATGGAGACAGGATAAAGTACATAGTCAATATTACACAATAAAATGAAATAAAATCACCACAATTTTAGTAACAATGGTAGTTGACACCAGATGCCTTAACTGTCTACCATAATATCTTTCCAAGTGCATTCCCAGTAGGCCTGGTCAGCAGCATGCAGGCTGAGGAGCCATTGTCAATGAAGATGGAGAACCAGAAGTAGCACCTCACTCTCTACATCAGACAACATTAGCTTACACCTTCTTCTCTATAGATTGCAGTGCATTTCTGCTTCCCCTTTTAGGTACTGCTCTGTAGGGTTGGAAAACAGTGGAATTAACATCCATGCCCATGAATGTTCCTACCACGTCATTACAGTATGAGTCCTCCCCTTTCCCATACAGCATGCTGTTTGTGTGTCTGATGGTTGTACATCTCTATCCACACCCTTTAAGCAATACTAAGTACATACTGTAGGTTACTTAGTATATGTCCCCCTTCCCCACAAAGCAATAACTTCAACATTGCAGTTGACCAATGAAACATGGCTGCTTTCTCTGTGATAAAAATATTTTTTAAAATGACATATATGGGTAACGCATACAAAAGCAAATATTTTCATGTTAAATGTGGTATTACAAGGCCGGACAGATAGTGCTGAACTGTGTTCTGAGTATGTGCTAATGGGTGTGTCTCCCAATATGTTTAACAATCCTTCAGTACAAGAATTGCCTTACCCTTGCAGTACCCTTCTCAACACACCTTCACAAAGCACTTACGAATATTGGCAAACTTTCAAATGATGTCAACAGGTAAACAGCAGTTAAAAGTAGCCATACGTGACAAAACATATTTGTAACAAGTAGCATTTGGGTTCATAAGATCATAGGTGATTACTAGGTTAATGACCCCAGGGGAGTATTTTAAGCTTAGTTAGTCATGCTTCTCAAATGTATCTGACAGGTTTTGATACCCTAGGTTATTTTAAGGGGTATATGTAGGTTTTGCGGGTTGACAAGCAATTACAGGCTGCCTCTTTCTACTAGAAGCATAGGTGTCAGAGCAGTGATAAATTTCTTATTCCCCATCCACTGGTCCAAGTTATGCTTCAATTTGGCTAGGGAAGAACTGCGGTTCTCATACATTTGAAGCCTGCTGCAGAGAAGAGGCAGTCTCTGAGACACACATCTATCCCTGCAGCATGACCTATTTATATTGCAGATGAGGTTTTGTCCCTAAATCAGGTAATTCTGATGTGATTTGTTTTGTCGAAGTGCAACAGGAACTTTAGAGCTGGATCACAGGATGCTTTGTAGGACAGTCATAGATCACGTCTCAGCAGTGTGTATGAGACTGAGTACAGGAATAAGGATTTGAGGTGGTCTTAGTATTGCATTAACAAGATGAGCAGCAGCACTAATCACATGTTCATGTTGTTCATTGTGCTTGCGCAATTACAAGCAAGGTTTAATGGCAGCAAACGTGCTGCTGCTACAAAACCATGCAGAGCAGCATGACCACAGAAACATGAAGCGTTCAAGATTGCCAACAAGCAAAATTGCATGGTGAGAGTGTGTGCACAGCCACAATGACTACCAGAGTTTCAAATACTGCAATAACAAAAGTAATAACAGTAAAACATGTGTACTGAATTCAATGTACACAACTGCAATTATTTGTAGAATAAAGTAATGTGGGGACTGCAAGGGCAAACACAATGGAAGAAACACTAGACTGGGAAAGTGTGCTGATGAAAATGGGTGCAGACATGAAGGATAGGAATGAAGAAAGGAAGAAGGCATGGAAAATATGACAATGGCTCAAGAAAGGATATGTAAATGTATGTACACTTCGAAGACAGGTCAGTAGCATAACATTCAGCACATATGTAGATAGCACGGTACATACTGCTGTTTACAGCTCTGTGTGAGTATATTATATCATCACACATGGTAGTATTCATGTGATGGTCACACAAGGTTACATGTCAATGGTGGTGAATGTTGTGAGATAATCATCACTGACATGCTCACTGGACAGGATGTTTAGCAAGGATGGTATATTTAATAGGGGATATGTACACAGCTTGAAGATCTTCATAATAACTTGCTTGAATATGACTAACATGTCAGCGGTTACCTATTAGAAAATCGAAGTTACGGAACTTTGAATACCATATAGTCGACACCATATGACTGAAGTTCTGTAACTTCGACATTAAAAAAAAACAAAAAAACAAGGACAACGTACCCTGATGGGTTAAAGCAGGAGGGCAAGCCCCCCCTGCACCCCCCACACCCCTCGCTACTTAAATATACCAATTCTGAGATCGCACATTAATGAACTACAGTGCAGAAATGGAAGATTTCCCTTTTCTACACTGTAGCGCAATCTCAGAATTGGTATATTTAAGTAGCAGGGGGTGTAGGGCTTGCCTCCTTGCCTACACCCTTTACATTTTCTTTTTTTTTTTTTTTTTTTTTATGTTCATTTTGAACATTTTGAATTTTCAATTGTTTGATCATTTAAGGTCGACCTTTACTGATTCGAACAACTGAAAATTTGATGTTCCAATAGGAACCCCATGTCAGCATATCTCTCAACAAGTCATGGACACAAAACAACAGACTTCTGGACAAATGAAATCAGAAACAGGCACAATCAGGGTCACTTTTAAAATATTATAACCATTAATCTGCGACACTGACAGAAAATGTGTTTGTAACTTATATATGTTCTGCTGGAACAGACGTGTACAACTGTAATAACTTTCAGTATTCTACAAGGGGAATTCACCACCCCACCCCCTTTCACTTTCTGGAGGGGTTAAGAAAGACAGTGTTAAGCCTGGAATTGAAATCAGGGGGAATTCTGGCCAGTTGAGAGGTTTGCAGGAAGAATAAACCACAATCCACACCTGTGAGAACCAAACCCATCCCATCAGTGTTGTCACTGAGCTATGTATTTACCGGGTGAAACTAAAAAAGACATATGACACAAGCATCTACTAGATCAACCTGAGCAGAAGTCTGCACTGTCAAACCCCAGTGGTTATGCATCCTAAAGAATAGATCTGTGATACACTTAACTAAAGCATCCCTGGCTGACATAGGTATCGGCCATACAAACCAAAACACTTACAAATAAAACAATATTATGAGGGTCTTCTTTACAAATAACTGTGTATTGTATGCATCTGCCAAATGAAATAGCAATGGATATTGTCTGAAGTATTTGCAATTGATGTATGAATTAAGAAGTGATCCATTATAATGAATGGTTCAGCAGTGTGTCAGACTGACGACAGTCCATCCATGTGCACAGAAAGTACAGCTGCGCAAAGTCAAGTGTGAATGATCAAGGGAGATGTCACTGTGATAATGTACACATATCAAACAATACATGGAGCACCATGAATAAGTATATGTCAAAGCTCATTATGTGTGCTACACAATCACTGTCTCTCTGACATTGTCAGTGAAAATGTTATACTGCCATGAAATCGTGACATACATCTATATGTGTTCATGCAAACTATCACGTTGTAATAATGATGTGATGTAGTGGTATGTCCATGACACAGCAAAATCACACTACAGCTGTACCTTTACAACAGTAGGATTTCAAGCTCTACATCACTTCCATATAAAACCTTGGGTCTGAATCACATGTGATACAGTGGAACTGTTAAAGCAGCTGTACAAATGCACCTGTTTCATGTCATTACATCAGTTGTACATCACATGCCTACATGTTTTTCAGTGGAAATGATTCTGAGGGCCCTGACACCATTAGTGAACACATTACAGCTGAGGTGGATGTAGTTCATGCAGAACAGTTAATGACACCAATACTGACAGTCACACAATGCTACTGGGGAACACCTGTATAATTCTTGTGGATAGCAACACAATAGTGCAAACAATGAATTTACCAAGGTTGCAAGTGAATCTCAACAAGTCATATGTTTTTGTATATAACAGTACTGCAACATGTGTGTGCCCATGTCATCAGTATAATGTAATATTGCTGTATGTCAGATAACAATTCCAGATGCTAGGTATACACATGTACACATATGCCATACTGCATCAGCCACTGTGATTATTGCATAACAATGGTGGAGTATTGATATACTGCAGTACAAGAACACATGCCTTAGTAAGCAATATACATAGCACAAGCTGATGTCAACAGTCATCAGGAGACATATTACTACAACTGTTATGGAAGGAACATGTAATCAATTGGCAGCAGCAGCCATCAAAATAGATTGGAATATACTTGTAGGTATACAATAAAGCCACACCTCAACATAGCACATCTGGATGAAAACAACACTGACATGTGCCTGGCCAGGAGCACATAAAATCCTACCTGTTATTATACCATTTAAACACAAATTACTATAGCTACACGATGGAAGATAGTAGCGGTATGTGTGCATGTGCATATGTGTTTGATTTAATACAGACTAATTCTGTCCATATGTGACACGTGTCCCACTCCATGACATAGCTGTGGACTCAAATCCTTGTGCAAAATTATCTCCAGACTGATTATTGAATGCGCACACACACACACACACACACGTTGATTGTTGTGAGATTATAGCCACTAGCTAATTACACAAGCTAAACAACACAGTACTTAATGCTCACGTCCCTACAGAAGTCTGGTTTTAATTGTGCAAGAGTGCACTTTATAGAGGATGACATCATCAGTGTATGTTAAGAAGATGATGTTTGGAGGGCTGTATGAAATTGCTGTTGAGTCATGTAGCACTGTAAAAGTATCTTCTGAAAGCTACTCGAGTGAGGGTGGCAGTGCATGGACTCATACTGTTTTGACTATCCACACACACTCAGACATAGAAACATACACACACAAGGTGACTGCTGTGACACTGGATACCCTTCCTATCTAATTACACAAGCTAGAGAACACAGTACTCAATGCTCACACTATTGAAGAAATCTGATTTTAAGAGTGTCAGATTGCACTTTATAGGGGATGATATCATGAGGGTATGCTGAGAAAAAGATATTGCAAGGGCTATATGAAATTGCTATGGAGTCATGTAGTAGTGTAAAAGCATCTTCTGAATGTTACTTGAATGAGGGCAGCAGGACCTGGACTCATGCTCTTCTTACTACACACACACACACACACACACACACACACACACACACACACACACACACACACACACACATGCACAAGTTGACTGCTGTGAGATTAGCACCCCTTCCTATTTAATTATACAAGCTAGAACACACACAGTACTTAATGCATACACTGCCACAGAAGTCTGATTTTAACATTGTCAGCATGCACTTTATAAAGGATGATGTCATTATAATGTCACAGGTACCGTATACTGTTATGAGACTTGTGTGCAAAGCCAGGACTTGTGACATGATTGCGTGAGCACAGTTTGCAAAGGTACATATAAATGCATCCTGTCAACCTAAGTGAAAGAAGCTGTCATCAATGCATATTGAAAAAGTGAGACAGACATATAACTGTTTCTCAGGATGTTCTGTAGATCACACACACACACACACACACACACACACACACACACACACACACACACACACACACGCACACACACACACACGTTGGAAACAGCAGTAAAGCAATGATAAAGTTACAGTATGCATCTTCATATTCAGATGAAAGTATGTTCACATTAATGTAAGTTACTGACAGTATCAATGGTATAGGATCATGGATGACCAATGTCACTATAAACTCATACCAAATGAAACAATGCAGTTATTCTCTGTAATTCTGTAGTCTTTTTGACAATGGCCCAAGTCCTGATATATCATTTGCAAGTGCATTGTTGCAGGGCACACATGAATATCAGAATGTATGTGCTCAGTGAGGTTGTTGCTAAGATGGCAAGCTAAAGTCAGCAAAGAATTTCTGCTCTGTTCTATTCAGTTATTGTTGACATGATTTCATTGTCATTTACACCAATTTTCACTTATAAGTTCTGGATTCCAAAACTTGAAGTCTCAAGGATTTTTGGTGTAAAATTCGAGTGCCTTTTAAGATACTTTGCTGCCAAATTTTAAGGGAAAAGAATTAAGGAAAATATCTCTGACAGAAGATGAACTATTGCAACACTGTGCATCAAGACAACACCATGAAGAAAGAAATACAGTCTCTACTATGTACTATTCAGGGCCTGTTGACAAAAATTGATAAACTTGATCTTAAAGTTGATAAGATCAAAGAGGACTGTAGAAAACAAATAGAACTGATAAATGATGTCCTTAAACAACAAAAGATGCAGATAACAGCTATTAAAGAGTCGGTTTCTGACATTGATTTCAAACTGACAGAGGGTTAGAATAATATTGAAGTTTTGCTACAACAAAACAACAAACTGAGTTAGAAAACAGAGCCCGACAGAACATTATTAGGAAATATGGAGTGCTGTAGCAGATGGAAGGTGAAAATATGATGAGTTGCCTGACATACTGGATCCCCAAAATGGGATATCTGCCAGAAGCTTTGTCCATCAGTATTGAAAGAGCTCATAGGTCTCTAGCTTCCATTCCACCTAATAGGAAACATGTACTGCCAAGATCTATTACTGTGAAATTCCTTTCAAGCCAAGAGAAAGATTTGGTCCTGAGAACTGCATGGCCCCTTGCTCCTTTGAAAATAGGGGACTTACATATCGGACTTGATAATGACTTTTCATCTACTGTGGTCTCTAAAAGAAAGGCTTTTATTCCTCTTTTAAATTCATTAAAAAAATCTATCATCAAGACACATCTGGGTTTCCCAGCAATACCAAGGCTATTCTACCAAATAGAAAAATAACTTTTGAATGTTTAGAAGATGACACATCCTTAGTTCAAAAGAAGAACTTATTAAATCCAAGTGAAGACATGTTTTCCAGTTTCACACTAAAGAGACAAGCAACTAAAATGACTGGACTGTCAAAGAGAATAAACCTATAGACAAATAAATAGCATTCAATTCATTTTATTTCCTTTTAATATTGGAGCTTCTAACAAGTATAGTATGATATTTCATCAAATGTAATACATTTTATTTATTCCAGTTGTTACTTACTATTACTTATATCCCAGTATTCATTATTAATACATATAATAATTAAACATGGAAGGATATTTTAACATATATAATGCCATAGTTATATAATGATTAGTTTCCCCATGCAGTCTTTTTTAGCTAGGCTTAAACATCTCAGTATAATGATAATATCAGTTAATACTCTAGGTCTGCTGTTAAGAAATGAGTATGAGTTCTGGAGTTCAAACTGGCCACTGTTCTGTGAGCTCTGCTATCACCTACATCTCTGATATACCCTGGATTAAAACAAACCCAGAAGGCAATGCAGAATTAATAATACAGAAATAACTGTAGATATTTACTGCTAATATCATCCAGCAAACAAAAGAGGAAGAAAAAGTGACAGATTCAGCTCAGAAACAGCAGGATTAACCAAGATTTCTGAATAACAGCTTAAGCCATGTGCTAGTAAGGCCCTGCATCTGACTACAAGATTGGTAAAAAACTATACAGCAAGATGTCAAAAGAGGAAAATAATATGGAAACAACAACTAAGACCAAATTCTCAGTACTAGCCTAACCTGAGAAAGACACTTCAAAAAGACAAAAGACAACTAAACAAACTGACAACTCTAAAACTACAAATAAATCTAAGACAGACCAGCCAGATAATCTTGAAGAAATAAAAACTGCCTTATTACTTATCCAGCAAGCAATAAAGGACTTATCATTACAATTTCAAACCTTTAATGACTCATTCAGCCAAATAATATCCAGAATGGAAAAAGAAATAAAAAATAGACTCTATTTCTCAAAGAAGTGATGCCCATGACAAAGAAATAGAAAACTTACAAGCAAAAATAACAGACCTAGAAGCAAGATCTCGAAGGAACAATATAATCATCAGAGGAATACCTGAAACTGTACCTCATAACAATCTAATACCAACAATCAAGCAAATAATAAATTCCCTGCTAGAGGAACCTGAAGAAATACAGCAAATAACAATAGAGAGAGCCACAGAGCCCTGAGGGACATGCAAACACCACTGAAACCATGACCTGTCTATATTAAAATATTAAACTATCAAGATGTAAATAAAATCATACTGGCGGCAAAGAAAAAAGGCACACTCACCTGGAATAATAATAAAATCTCCTTTGCTGAAGACCTCCCAATACAAATAAGACAAGCAAGACAACTACTATCTCCATACTGCAGGTTCCGAAAAAAAAAAATCAAATTCTAGATGAAATATCCAAATCAGTTAATCTTCTACTTCAAAGAAGTTAAATACATGGTTGCTAACCCCAAACAGGCAAAAGAGACATTCCTGGCAGTTTTCAAGCAAATACCACCTTCAGAAAGGAAATAAATCCACAAAAAATGATAAACGACCCTTGGGTGAAGAAACGACCCCATTCACAAGCACTCTAGCTGGGATCCAACTCTTGAAAGCTTCCCCTTGCTGTCTAGTCCCTTAAGCCCATGATGAGAGCCATAAGGAACATAGGAAAAGAGAGTACAGCCTGGGTAGGAACCAAAAATTAACTACCTTTTCCGATGCGTGAATATAGGAAGGAACCACCTCCTGGGACATTGGTCTGCAAAATTGGTCCCCCTACGATTTTGAGGGCTCCAGTAAGAACAGTCAGACAAAATGGATCTCAGCAAGCTCCAAAAGGTTTTACTGCCTGAAAAACGAAAATTGATCTGCACTAGCTAAAAGGAGAAAGCTGCACCATATATGTCAACCAACCTGCAAGCAAAACCTAGAAGAAATAAGGTAGTGTTGAACTGAACCATTCACTAAAACAGTACACCCAGTACTGTGAAGGTGAATGAAAATCCAGCCTTAAATAATAGGCAAGAAATAAACTGTCAGAAACAAGCTAGCTCATAGATTAATATTAGGAAAAAGAAGAAAAAATCTTAAATGTTTTATGTAAATACTAGAAATGTGTTAAAAGATCCTGGAGAGAAGTAATTTCAGGAAAATAGTAAAATAACCTAACAATCTTGGGATAATGTAAATATAGTCCTAATATGCTAACTATAGCAGAAGGACTGTTTCGCTAAGCTGTTTTTTTTTGTTTTGTTTTTTCCTCTATGTATATACTTCCTACCCCTGATAAATAGGTGCCAAGTATATATTTTATAACCCACACAGATTGATGTGGAAAACCATTACAGACACCAAAGAAGGCTGAAATCTGAATAAATAAAGGGGAGGAAAAAGAAGTCAAATGAAAGAAAAATGTAAAAATGAAAAGATTGATTGTTTAACAATATTACTATCGTACATATATTGCTATAATTTACTGAGGAATGTATATTAATATGCTGTTTAAAAAATATACTATTAGAAAGAATTAATCACAAGACAAAAACAATACATGCTGTACCTTAAATGCAATACCATAATTATATAAATAGTATGTTGGAAGAGGCTAGGGACATTAAGTAGCAGTGTTTGTTGAGGGAACTAGTTTGTTCAGCTTTGTCCGCATTGTATATAGTAACACAGAGAGGATACTATGGGTTAAATCTACACCCAGCAGAGTGCTGCCCCCCTGACATCTCAGATGCTCAGATAAGAGCTGCCCTCTCCAAAGCAAAAAACACAGCATCAATGAGACCAGACGGTGTCCCAAGCTGCGTCCTACATGAACTACAAGAAGAGCAAAACCCAAATATAAAACTACTGTTCAATCTTAGCCTTACTACAGGATATGTACCCAAAGAGTGGCGTACAACAACAGTGGTCCCTCTCCACAAAGGTGGTGCCTCAACGGATCCTGGAAACTATCGCCCCATAAGCCTGACTAGCTTGGTCTGCAAAGCAATGGAAAGGATCATCATGGACCTCATAAATAAAGATATTGGGGACTTACAGATACTGGATCCTACCCAGTTTGGCTTTGTTAAGGGCAGATCCTGCCTCTTAAACCTGGTTGATTTCTTTGAAACAGTCACTAAGGCCATTGATGAGGGGAAGGTGATCCACACAGCCTACCTGGACCTCACAAAAGCCTTCGATACAATACCCCACTTGGGCATTATAGATAAGCTCACCAGCTTAAATATAAACCCCTATGTCACTAGATGGGTTGCAAACTGGCTCAAGGGCAGAACCCACATGGTTAGAATTGCTGGAGCCATGTCAGACTCCAAACCAGTTACAAGTGGCGTCCCACAAGGCTCAGTCCTGGGACCTCTCTTGTTCGGTATATATTTCTTGGAGGTACAGGCCAACACAGAAGGACTGTGGCTGCCCAAGTTCGCAGATGACTGCAAACTTGGCACCATAATCGACTCTCCAGCCAACACAAGCATCCTCCAAAAGTGCCTCATAGAAACAGACAACTGGTGCCAGAGCCATGGCCTCAAGCTAAACGCCAAAAAGTGCATAGTCATCCCCTTTGGCAAAAACAAAGTGCCCACAAATTACCACATAGGTGGTAATCCATTAAGTACAGAAGAAGTAATTAAGGACCTGGGGACCCAAGTTGATAGCAATCTCTCATTTGACAACCCACGTGGCCAAAGTGGTTAGAAAAACATTTTATGTAGCCCACCTAATCATGAAGGGATTCACATCTAGATCAGGGGAGGTCATCGTGCCTCTTTACTCATCCCTCATCAGGCCCATAATTGAGTACAATGCCTCTTTTGGGATGTACCTTACCAGACACCTGCAGCAACTGGAAAGACCCCAAAAGTACCTCACCAAGAGGATCAAAGGGCTCAAACAGATGCCATATGCTGCCCGGTTAAAAAAACTCCAGCTCTACTCTGTGGCATACCGCCTGCTCAGAGGCGATCTGTGCCTGACGTATAAAGCCATGTCCAACCCAGAATTAATGGACATGCTGCACCTCAGAAAATCCAAATCCCATTGAGCTACGTGCTCGAGAGACTTGAACCTCAGCACTGAAATAAATAGGACATGCTAGAGAGACAGATTCATAACTCAGAGGCTTCCTTCATTCTGGAATAAAATCCCAGTCCAGGTTAGGCAGAGTCCCTCATTGACTCTCTTCAAGAGGTATCCTGATGAGTGGATGGGAGATTGTAGGTTTACCCCGGGTATCACTTCTGTGTCACTGTTAGACAGAGGCACAGTATACTAACCTCAAAAAAGGGCATAGCAAAATTAATTTAAAATGGGATGCGAAAGCGAAACACACTCTGGCTAGGCTTATAAATGCCCTAGGGCAGATAGGCTAGTATGAACCTATGAACCTATGACCATCTAAAGAGAAAACAGATTCCAATATTACACGTAAAGGTAAACCATATAAGGAACCTTCATCCTCCCCCCTGATTAGTCCTGGTCCAGGGATATACTGGTTAGGCACAGAGTAGGGACAGGGACAAATAGATGCTTTTCTAAACCATCACACAGTAACACAAACAAAGATAACAAAACAAAACTAATATACAAGACATATCTAAGGAATACACATAATAAATAAATGTGGGAAATATAATCATGGAATGTTAAAGGGCTCCAAAACAAGAAGAAAAGAAAACTATCCTTCTACCTTACATTGAAAACCACAGCCAACCTCATACTAATACAAGAAACATGCTTGACTGAAGAGCAATGGGCAGAAATTAGCAGAAATAAATGGATAAGTCAAATCATAGCTTCAGATGGGAAAACAAGCAGTGCTGGGGTGGCCATAATAATTAAAAAACAATTTAAGGAAAAATAATTAAAACCAAAGCTGACAAGGAGGGAAGATGGTATTACGTAACATTTACTAGTCCTACAATACCAAAACCTATAATAGTACTTAATGTTTACACATCCTGTTATAAGCAGCAACACTTTTTTATGTCATTATACCTAACCTTAAAACAATTTAAAGATCACTACCTAGTGATTGGAGGTGACTGGAACACATATCAAAACCCAGAAAAGGATAAATCTAATCTGACCAAATGACATAATAAACAAGCCACATTAGCCCTTAATGAATTCAAACAAGATTTCAAACTATATGACCCTTTTAAATATGGGAACAGTGAAGATAAAACAGGGGAATTCACATTCTATTCGCAATGCCACAAAATGTGGTCAAGGATAGACTTCTTCTTAACCTCTGACATATTCATTAACATGGACCCAACAATAGATATATATACCAGGTTCTTTTCAGATCACTCCAAAATCACACTGAACATTAACTGGGACAAAAAGATATATTTAGAGAATAGGGGTCATAATTGGTCATTAAACCCTAGTTTACTTTCCAAAATGGATGTAATAAAAGAAACAGAAGCAATACTAAAAATAGCTCTTACAAATATCACTAACTCCCAAGTAACAACTGGCATAGAATGGGCTGTAACTAAAGCACAAATTAGAGGATTGTTTATCAAAAAGGCAGCATACTAGAAAAAAATACAACTGAAAGAGGAGCATACACTGAAAGGGAAAATAGAGCATCTTGAAAAAGAACTAATAAATAACCCCAAGAACCAAACAGAAGCAGAATTTTTAAAACTGCAAAGGGATCTATATATGTTAAACACCAGGAACCTATCTTTTTATGAAGCCAGAATGTTAGCCATTTACGTAGAAGAAGCTCAAATACCATCTAGAGCTCTGGCCAGAATTATCTCCCAACACAAAAATGCCTCCAATATATCAGAAATAAACTGCAGAGACAAAAACTTCACAAAAACTGAAGACATTATTAAAACAAATATACTCTCAAATATATGGAGCACAAATACTACAAACCTCAAAGGAAGATAGAACTCGTTTCCTTCAAAAACTGAAATTCCCTAAACTAAATTTAGACCAACAAAAAAAACTAACTGAACCGATATCCATCTGTTAAATAATTACAACAATCAAACACTTAAAAGCGCATAAGGCTCTGGCCCGGATGGACTCACATCAGAATTTTACAAAGCATTTCCCCCTTGATAGCCAAACTATTATACTACACACTGAATTACATAATAAACTATAAAATAAATGATATCCACTGTAATGCCTCTAAAACTAAAACCATCTTTATATTAAAAGAACACACAGACCCCCAAAACCCTGACAGCTATAGACCCATCTCCATCTTAAATATAGATACTAAAATATTTACCTCTATACTTGCAAAGAGAATGAAAAATCTGATAGAGAAGATCATCTCCCCAGAACAATCCAGTTTTACACCACATAGACAAACTAGTGACAATACATTAACATTAAATGCAATAATATCCTATGCTAACCGATACAATATCAGCATCTACACAATGGTAGTGGATGCCCACAAGGCATTTGATAGGGTTAACCTAGAATTCTTACTCCAAACACTACCTTACTTTAATATACCCAATAACTTCATTCAGATCATCCAAACTCTCTATAGCAACCCATACACATCTCTATATATATATAAATAAAACATGGTCAAATAGGATTCTAATAAAAAATGGAACAAGACAAGGATGCCCATTATCACCCTTCCTGTTTAACCTATACCTAGAACCACTCTTTCTATACATTAAACAAAACACATACCGCAATCCTCCATCAACACACAACCTCAAAATATACCTCACTGCATTTGCAGATGATCTAAGCATATACTGCACTACACCAAATTCAGATATAAACAAAATAATAGCTGCAATTGAACATTTCTCGACTATTTCTAACTACAAACTAAACCTCAATAAAACTAATATTTTCCCCCTAAAAACACCCAAACTCATCTCACTAATACCATTGTTAAACACAATAAAAATAAAAGAAGAAACTAAATACCTAGGAATCACCTTTTTCCAGAATAAAAAAGACTTCTACCAACACAATGTCAACCTTAAATGGCAAAACATAATGCAAGACTGTAAAAGATGGAACAACCTAAAACTACCATTCTTGGCCAAAGTATCAATAATCAAAATAAACGTGTTACCTAGACTAATGTATATATTCATGACATCACAGACAATAATACATAACAAATTCTTCAAACAAATTCATACCTTCCTAGCAAAATTTATATGCAAACCCAAAAAAAAAAAAAACAGAATCTCCTATCCAAAATTAACACTCCTCAAAAACAAAGGAGGACTAAATTTACCAGATTTTAAAATGTACTACTTGATCATTAAAACTAACAGAATATTAAGAATAGCTGAACATAACCCATCAATGGAAAATTGGTCTCTTCTTTGGGTGACAATCTATTACAGATATATTAAAACTCTAGGTTTCAATCCCAAAGTACTTCCATTCCTAAAGCAGAAAGAAATGCAAACATAACATTATAGATCCCTTAAGACATTCTATCAACTTAGCAGAAAAACTCTTTCAGTTATTGAACCTTGGACAAGCCATAACAATACTGCAACCCTTCATAAAAACCCACATTTAAAAATAAACAATAAGATTCTGGACTTAGTCCCTTTACCCAGACTGAAAGATATAATAATCCAAGATCTTTATCCTTACCTTAACTGCTCAATACAAGAAATGAGGACCAACATAAACCTCCCTAAATCACACATAATAATCCTAAGACAAATCAAAGAACTGTGTTCCAGTTACCTCCAAAATGCTACTATGACCAATAGTGACATCGAAACTTGTAGCAGGTTTTGGAAAACTATTATCATAACAAAGAAAACTATTGCTAATTCATATAAAATGATAAATAAAATCAAATACCAGAAAGACCTCTTCTTCTCTACCTACTGGAGAAAAATGAAAGCATCCATAGATGATCAGCAAATAAGCCAGGCAATCAATCTAATACTGAAGATTATACCCCTCAAAAAGTTAGCATTCACTCAGCTCATGATCAATAATAATGCATATTTTACACCTACAATCCTACACAAATTTAATACATCAAAATCACCTTTCTGCCCACACTGTAAAGACCAGCTAGCTGACTTAATCCATGTATTTTGGAGCTGTAAATGTGTCTATAAACTCTGGAATGCTCTCAAGGTACAGTTATGGAAAATGGGTTATCAAACATCAACATTAACTTGGGAATTCACTCTATTACACATTCTCCCACCCAACATACCAAGAAAACAAGCAAATACACTTTTAACAATCTTTCTACTAACAAAACTGCATATAGCTTTTAAATGGCTAGATACAATAAATATCTCTTGGCTGGGTTTTAAACAAGTAGCTATACAGCACCTTTTAGCTCATAAAAAAGTAATAGATAAAAGAAACAAAAACATGAAATCCAGAGAAATTTGGGAACAAACTTTTAATATCATATTAGCATAATTCATCACACAGCAACTTAGAAATACACTCTAATGGAACCAAAAACACATAGAAGTTCAGATATTAAATAATAACTTGGATATTATGAATGTATATACTGTCTGTATAAATGTGGAATTAACAGTGAAAGCATCTATGTACATAGTTTAAATAGATATGTTGTACGACCTATATCCTGTGGCATTGACATCAATGTATAACATGTATATACATATATATATATATATATATATATATATATCTATATATATATATATAGTCATGTTGTAATATGTTTTTTATCTGTGACATTTATTAATGTAAAAAGAAAAAGAAAAATTATTGAAAAAAAAGAAATGAGTATGAGTTCTACTTGTACTGTTTTAAGTGGTCATATTAAAGGTTTTGTTTTATTTCTTTATTGTAATTATTTTTTATTATTTAAGATTTGGTGGGCTTTTGGGGTCATTTTACTTGCTAAAATTGTTATAGAAACATGCAATGTCATTTTTACATGTTTTATGGTGTTTCACAAGCTTACAAGGTTACATAATGTTAAAAATTGCTATCCAAAAGAAAGGAATGGGATAAGAAGTTATTGGATTTGCAAGCTGAAATTGATAAATTAAAATCTAACTTTAAACCTAATGACAGAGCAACACTCACTAATACCAACAAGTTAAGCAGAGAATATCAAGATATATTACACCATAGGATATCTATTAACTTAGAAAGAAATCAAAATACACTCATATTCATTAAACCCTAAAAGCTTACACAAAATAGCAGTTAGATCAAAATATATTAAAGAGAAAATCACATTAAAGAAATTATTTATAAATGCAAATGTAAACTACCTAAGGCACTGGATCTAATGAGTATATTACATTTGCTTCAAAAAGTACTATGAAGACATTTATAACTCATATTCTAATATATATATATATCTAAGCAACAAGTTGCTAAAATAGACAAACCTTTTATTTTTGAGGAAATAAAAGACCAGATTAAAAATCTAAAGATGAATAAAGCTCCTGGTTTAGATGGGTTAATACCAGAATTTTATAAAATATTATCTGATTATATTTTAAAAATCCTTTTAAACCCTTTCTAGGAAGTAAAAACTTAATTTCCCCTACAGCCTTCATGTAAGTATTCTCTTTTATCTCCTATATTGAAATCAAAAAGGGAACTCTCTTCTTGCTCATCCTATAGACCAGTGTCCATTCTTAATAATGATTATACGTTATTCATGTCTATTTTGGCAAAAAGATTAAGCACTATCCCCAGGATTTAATAAACTCTGTGTATACACAGTATAGAGCCTCCATGGAATGTTTCTATGTCCTTGTACACGGTTCCCCCTTAGCAGTGTGCCATGCATAGTAATGATGGTGCATTGCCGTGGGAGAGCCAAGGAACATGGTTATTGAATCATTATAGGGAGTGTAGCACTAATTGTGTCTGCAGATGAGTAAAACATTCCCTGCACTGTCCAATTGTATTATTCCAATGTATTTTTTTTTTATTATTTAAAAAGCATGTTGGCACAGCACGGTGTGAAGCGGAGCAATGCTAAGTGGCACCAAGACACCTGCCAGACATCTAAAAATAGAAAACAGATACATTTATTTACTTAAATGTCATGTTAAGTGTAGCTGAGCAGATTTGTGTGAAGCAGCACGATGCCTAGCAGAGCTTAGAGGTACCTCAGAACTATATGTAAAGGTATAGCAGAATTTCATATATCTATGTAGCTAAATGGTTAGAGCTATGGCCTCGTGTGCAGTAGGTCAGGGGTTTGAATACATGGAAGAGAAAATAAGCATACATTTTTGAAACAAATTATGGCAATTATTTTCCATTATGCTCCACTGTGCTTTGCTAAGACCTGCTAAGCACTGCATAAACATGACAATGGCTGAAAATGTTTATGCACTGCTTGGCTCTGCTTGGCTGGCTTGTGCACTACTAAGGATATGGTTCAGTGGGTTTTTGCACTGCTCAGCTCAGCTGCACTGGTTTGCGCAGTGCTAAGCAATGCAGCACTTTTTTAAATGTTGCCCAATGGTTTGTAAAGGCAGGAAAACAACCTATATTAAGGCCAATAGGTGGTAATACAGCAGAATCCATTGGAGTTCTGCCTCTGAAGGATACTATGGCAGGTGTTGTTGAGGGTTTGCTCTTTTGGGTATAGCACTGGGACATTCTGGAGTCCAGGGTCATGGTTGGACTCATAGTAAAAAACATGATGACTGGCTGCTGCAGGGAGATTTCCAGAGTTTGGATTGTAAGGTGCAGGCCTGGAACCAGCTGGCAAGGGAACTCAATAGTGCTACTGGTATCCCTCACACAGGTGAGCAGTGTTGCCACCACCATGATGACTTGGGTCCAAGAATCTCAGGCAGGGAATACCCCACAATTATGTAAGTAATTTTTGCTCTGTTTCACCAATATATAATCTGTATGTCTGCTAAACTGGAATGCATAATGGTGTGCTTCTTTCCCAACAGCTGCAGAGGAGAGGGCTAGCAACATAGAGGTGCATGCTGGGCGCTTGGCCAGATTGTGCCGTGAGTGTGGTGAGTACAGATGTATTATGCTAACTGTAGTGAAATAAGCAAGAAGGAATAAAGCATTAACTGCAATGACGTATATACAGTAAAGTTTGTATTTCATTAAATGTGGATTTAGAGCTGTACTGCAATAAAAGAATAATGCCAACTGTAGTGCAATAAAAACATGAAACAATACCATTAACTGCATTAATGTATATAACATAAAGTCTGTAGTGCAATAACTGTGGAAGTAGAGCTGTATTGCAAGACCTGAATAATGACAATTGTTGGGCAATAAAAACTCAACACAATAACAGAAACTGCATTAAAGTCTACACAATAAAGTCTGTAGAGCAATAATTGTGGAATTAGAGCTGTTTAGCAAGAAATGGATAATGCCAACTGTTCTGCAATAACATATGAACCAATACAAATAGCACCAAGGTAAATTGTGTACATCAGGATTGTCTTGTTTTAACCATCACAGTACAGCTGTATGCATTCAGGCTGTAAGGTAAGGTGCTGCAGACAAGTATAACACTGTAAATACTGTAGAATGTAAATATAATGGCTGCCAAATGTATTGTCTACCACATACAGTACCATTCAAGGCTGTTTTGAGGTCAATATTGTTCACATAATGTTCTGTCATCCACTAACAGCAGGTAAACAAGGTGTATGGGTGAGGTAGCCCACTCCATGACCTGATACTTTTTGTTGACTTCACAGATATTGTCTGTCAACCGATGAACAATCTATTGTGTACACTTGCATTCTATATACTAATGTATAGATTACCTACTATCTCTGTCATGCTTGTATTTCATGCATGTGTGTTCTACTGTCACTGCAGTCTAGTATAAAATTGTAGTACTACTACCAGGTCATATTTTGGCTCCAGTTGAGCTCTAGGCAAATATCAGTCATCAGTAATCAGCAGTGGCTCAGTAGCTCAGTTTGTTTAATACTCTGTATGCAGTACATTTTGCCATACACAGACCAGGGTTTGAATCCAGTGCTATGTAGCACTAAATATTAGAGTATCAGTCACATAATGTTTACATATTCTCTCTCCACAGGAACTACAAATAAATGGGTGAGGTGGCCCATATTATGAGTAAATAATTATGTGTTTAGATGTCACAAACTATGAAAATTATTAGCAGGGGTGTGAAATTAGAGCATAAAATAAAGAAAATAAATATAATAATAAAATAAATTGAAATAAATAAAATGTGTACTCTTGGTATGGCTGTATGCCTGGAGTCCAAACACACAGCAACATGAAATATCAAAAGAATACACTCAGGAGGTAGTCACTGGAAACAAACTCCAACTTTTAATGGTGCTTCTGGTACCTCGGCAAACAGCCTTCAAGGAATAACATAAGTCACCAGCCATTTCCATTTTATGTCAAACTGCTTCAATTAAACAATCATCTCATCACCCAATGAACCTGCTTAAACAAACATACCCTTAAAAAGGGGTAAAATATTTTTCCATATACAATATTACAATATGTTACAAAACATCATATATATACATATATATATATATATATATATATATATATATATATATATATATATACATACATACATACATAATATATAAAACTGGGTTTTTTTAACCACTTACCCAAAAACTATACTCATCTTAATGACATATTTCTTTTTATGCATCTTGAAATAGTTATGCTATAGCCCTGATTATTGACACTGTATAACATTGTATTGCTACTTAATACCTTGTAATAATCCTGTAACATTGCTGTTTAATGCTAATTAATAATGAAAATTGTATAATATTTTGCAGCTTTTCTGCCCAGGCCTCCGCTGAAAAAGGGCTCTTCAGCTCAGTCTGAAAATCCCGGTCAACAAATGTAAAATAAAATAAATAAATAAATACAATACTATAAGTTATACATTTAAATTCATATTGCGATTCATACCTTTAGGTTTTAAAGTATTACAATTTAGAATGAACCTGTTTTCCATTTTTAACAAACTAGCTAAAAAATCCCCACCACTAGGAAGAAAAGGTGTAGCCAACACACTAAAGAAGATACTAACATCAGAACCCCCATGTGCATTAATAAAGTGTTCAGCTACTGAGCTATCCAAAGTCCTATTTTTAATATGTCACAGATGTTCAAGAATTCTAACTTTTGCCATACGTTTTATCTGTCCAACGTACCACCTCACAGGAGTACACCCACACCCTACAATATAAACCACCCCGCATGCAACACATGAAAACCTTCCCATGGCACAAAATAATTTACCATTATTTTTTCTACCTGAAATTTTCTTAATCATAGAACATACTTTACATCTTCTACAAGGGAAGGAACCCATATAAGCCCCCTGGAAAGAAACTTTCTTAAAACCTAATAACTCCCTTAAATTTAAATGCCTCTGATAAGAGCATGTAACATGTGAAGGGAACAAATGCTTTAGTTGCTCATCTTCACATACCACTGGCCACAAATATTTCAATGACCTCCTCAAAATATCAGAAAATGGGGAAAATCTGGTAACAAAAATCAGTACTTTATCCTGCCTATCACTTTCCTTATCTGAATGATGCCTTTTAAAACTATCATAATTATTACGTCTCCTACCACAGCTGCTGCCCCGACCTTTAACACACTATCCTTAGCTTTTTTCACACTGACACTAGAATAACCCCTTTGCAACAATTTCCATTCCCCCTTCATGAACTCTTCTTCCGCCAAATTCTTATCAGAAGTATTCTCATAAATCCTTTTAAATTCACCCATAGGAAATGCTTCTATAAGATGTGATGTGTGTTCTACGCATGCGACTAGCCTGTAGAAAATTATTAACTGCAGTAGGGTTCACATGGAGTTTATGTTCTACCTTCAATCTTCCTTAACATAAAATTCCACATCCAGAAATTGTATATTTATTCTATCTATGGTAAATGTAAATTGCAACCCCAATTCATTCTGGTTTAACTGATGAATACAGAAAACTCATCCAAATTCCCTCTACATATAAAAATTAAATCATCAATGTAACGCTTAAACAAAATAACATTCTTTGCAAAAAAATTCTATAGAATAAATAAATCTAGTCCCAAAAAAAAGCCATACAGATAATAGCATAGCTGGAGGCAAAACAATCCCCCATTGCTGTGCCTTTTTTTTGCAAAAAATAATCACCCCCAAAACAAAAATAATTATGTGTTAAACAAAATTTCAATACTTCCACCAGAAAGGCTGTACATGGTCCCTCACCTAATTTCCAAAGAATTACATTTATTCCCCACCTTCTTTTAATATTGGTGTATAAAGCTTTAATATCTACTGTAGCCCAGTAAAAATCTTTACACCACTGAATTTTCTTAACTTCTTGAAAAATATCAGCAGGGCACTTAATATGGGAAGGAATTTTAGATAGAAAGTTCTTTAAATGAAAGTAAAAAAAAATCACAATATTTTGCATAAATGACCCCACACCCACCACAATTGGTCTACCAGGGGGGTCATTTAGATTTTTGTGCACTTTAGGGATGGCATAAAAAATAGGGCTTTGTATATTTGATGTTTTGTAACTTATTGCATATGGAAAAATATGTTACCCCTTTTTAAGGGTATGTTTGTTTAAACAGGTTTTTGTAGTAGATTATTGGGTGATGAGATGATTCTTTAATTAGATCAGTTTGACATAAAATGGGAATGGCGAGTGGCTTATGCTATTCCCTTGAAGACTATTTGCTGAGGTACCAGAAGCACCATTAAAAGTTGGAGTTTGTTTCTAGTGACTGCCCCTGAGTGTATTTTTTGTATGCCTGGATTGTCTGTTAAACATTGCTGCAGTCAGTTCATACATTCCATGCAGATGTCCTCTGCAGTTACTGCTATTGAGTTCTATCCCCATGCCTGCCAAGCAAGGCATGATAGTTGTTTAATTTCTGTACTGTACACATACATATCTATCAAGTGTCACACTGTCATGTAATGTAATTAGTAGTGCATAATCCATCTTTCACAGGATTATTATCAACATGATCACCTAAACCGAGAAGTATCACTACATCAGTCCAGAGTACACCTTGGTAGTTATATAGGTCCACCTGATGTGCAAGTGTTTTGTGTAGTTGTGTGCCCAAAGTTGTTACTGCTTGGCCCATACTGTCCCATGTGAATAACCAGAGAGGTATGTACGTGCTACATCAGCTATAGGGGACTTGTACACATAAAGAAAGGACAGACACATAGAGTAGATAGCAGTACTGTTGTGAAGTAAATCACCTATAATGGTACTAATGTAGCTATTTTCCTCTCTCTCCCCATCCCTTAGCTTAATTTATTTATTATTGTTATCCATTGGATATGGTTTACTATTACCATATGCTATTGAATGAACTGTATTTTGGGGCATGTGTTTTATCATTGTTATATATTATAATCGTTAGATATTAACATATCTTGTTGAATTACCTGTTTTGTTGGCATTATGCTGTAACTGTTACTGGAATGTTGTTAACACACTGACCCTTTTGTCATTTATTGTTGTGATTCACATAATATGCATTGAAATGTAATTGGGTTATTTCCACTGTTCTGGCATGCTGTTATTACTAACAATGTTTTGTTCATAACTAACCCATACTTATTGCTATACATCCATCACCACAGCATATCAGGGTTGGTTGGTTCCCACTGATCCACCTACCTTGCCACAACTGGCCGTGGCACTGGATACTAGCACATCTAGGACTCAGGCTGGTGGTGCCCCATCCACTGCCCCTGCACCACCTGCAACTTTGGGTGGAACCATCTCAAGGGACAGGGCCCAGCCTGCACCTGGGAGCAGTGACAGAGGGGCTGCAGTCACCAGAAAGCAACTGCTGGTCATGGTGCACAGCATCATTCAGTGAACCTATGAACCTTGCTTGTGCCAGATTGAGAGCACACTGGCCAACCTGGTGGGGCAGGCTGGCCCTGGCTCCCAGCCTACACCACAGCCACCTTTGGGGTAGTGAAGGAGCAGTATCAACGGTTCCATGGGTGGAGACGTGAGTCATGCTGCTGCCATTTGGAGGTATGTGCATCTTGGAGTCCACAGCACCCACTCCATCCAAGGTGTTTACCCCCTCCTGTGTCACACACTGCCCCTGTTTGTTGTCTTGTCTGTATGCAAATGCATTCTCTCCTACCCATCTTACCTCCCCACATGTAACTATGTCCCTTCTCCAACATTCCACTCTCTGCTTATAAGAAAATGGGCACCTGTCCCTCCAAAAAAAATTCTCCACTTACATAGCCCTCCATTTTGCACACATGTCCACTGGACACAACTAATGTGGTCCAATTGGCTTAACAACACATTTATGTTATCCTCACCCCTCTCTTTGGGGTTTGAGAGTCCAAATTTATCTACAGAATTTGTCAAAATGCACAGCTGCTGCTGTACAAGAAATGGATAGCTAAGGTTCTTTCCTATACCCTTCCTGCACATCCCTACTTGGTTTACATTATGTTCCCCCCTGCTTGCCTCCATTTCACCAATTTCCTACCACCCCTTTTTTCTTTTCTTTATATGTTTTAGTGTTGGTTTGTGCGGATTTGCGCCACTTTCCTTAGCTCAGCTTAAATGAGCATTAATGTGCCGTAATGAGCTTTAATGATTATATATGTGTATTACTGTGTTAGTCACAAGTAGAAAATAAACACCTCTGCCAAGTCACAAACCCAAACCTCTCTCATTTATAGCACACTGCATTAACTCACCATGCTACACCGGACTTAGGTTAAACAGGTGTTTCTAGCAAAACATGCTGACTGCTACCTAGAGTCATTAAGCGCGTAACTGAAATAAAAAAAACTCATGGTAAAATAGGAGTATATCTTAGACTCTGGTGCAATAATACACTAGTGGACAGCCAAAGACATAATAATGGATGTAAGTGAGGCCTGTGATAGCAGGTATATGTGCCCTTTTATCAGCAACATGTGGAAAGACACCTGCTAAGGCAGCAATGGCAAAATACATGTACAACTGGACCCCTGGTACAGAAATACAACCATATAAAGCCATGCACATACTCATGGATGCATGGATGCTTCATACAGCCTGTATATGTGCACATCTATCTTGCAAATACAAATGCACCTGCAGGGTCTCAGTAGCTCAGTGTGTTACATGCTTTGCTTGCAGTGCATTTTGCCACACACAGTGCTGGATTCAAATTCAGTTTTGTATTGCAGTTCAATTACATTATTGTGACAACAGCAAATAATGATTGAGTCTTGCATTCATAATCTACACAGGTTACTGCTAATTAATGAACTGCTACCCAGCTTTACAAATCAAAGGCCTGCAGGTAAGGACACACTGCACATATCTGTATAGCCTTACTATATGTTGGCTACTACTCAGGTTTTGGCACTGTTGCATAACAGACATTACTTAATCACATGCCTTGATTGGACTGTAAAGTGTACCCTTACCCTAGCTCTGCCATAATGACAGGGCTGACACAGCTACCACACATACATATACAGCTTAATGTCCTCCAAAGTGTTCGCACTCCCCCCTATGTGTTCAAGCCTGCAACTGCTGCAGCCTGTAGCATACACAGCTGTACATAAATGTAGCTGCTACAGACCTACCATACACCTAACCCCCTAGAATAAGGAATATGGACACAGCCATACTTAATTTGAGGGCAAAGGCCCAGAGTTAGGGACATGTTTTACAGTGTGGTCTTACAAATATAGTCAGGTGACAGAATAACAGCGATTGCCTAGGCATGCATATTTTGATGGGTATGACTTCTGACAACGAAATGTGTGTCTTTCATTACTGATGTCAGCCCACAATAATTAGCCAGTGATTTGACAGATGACCACAATTCCATGGGACACTGACCACACATATTAGGTGAAACTGTGGACATACTGTATAAATCTCTACAGTTGACAATTATGATATCTACACTCTGTGATGCTGTAGTCTCCATGCCTCAGTACTGTCTTTCTGAACAATTAAGAAAGAGGCTCAGGTCTACATGAAGGCCTTACATATTGCACTGTGGTGGCATGTCATTGCTTAATGATAGTACAATGCAGCTGTATTGGCTGCAAGTACCATATCACAGCCAGACAGATGTATACTTAGGGTTATGGGTGCAGCACAGTCTGACATCCATGGCTGCCTCCACTGCATTGGGAACACCCTGGATTAGTTCACTGATGCAGTGGACAGAAGGTGGGCTGAGACAGTGTCTGTCTAGGACCACTCATTGTCTGTGCTGGAATATTTAGTTGGAGTTGCATGTCAGACATGTGGACATAGGTCAGCAACACTTCTGAGATTCCACATGGTAATGCACGGTCATGCTCCCATAGTGGCAGTACCTGCAGCACTACAGGGGGAAGTGTGCTGTCCATACCACGGCATGACAGGCCATGGGAACATGGTCTTAGGTGGTCCTGTGGGGGACACAGCCACAATAGACAGCAGTCACCATCAGGTACTAGCACTGCATCTGACCTTGGGCATGGTGGTGTCAGTGCTACTCCTGGCAGAGCCAGTTCAGGTGTTCATGGCTGAAGAGGGGGATCTATCCACTCTATCATGTGTGGTCCACAGCTGTCCACCATACAAACATGCAGGGCAAACACTGGGCTAAACTGTGTACATGCACACACTCAAACACGACTGTCACATGCAGGTCACCTACAGACACATATGGCACCTATCCATGGCCCATCTAACTCACACCCCTTCCTGAGTCAGTCACATGCTGTCAACTGTTTGGCACAGTGCAGGCCTCAAGCACCTGCACACCACACCATGTGCATGTGATGATACCTGTGCCACATCCCCATCATCTGACCAATGATGCAGAGAAATGCAACTATGTGTCTGATGCACAGGATGGCTTTTTTACTTGACATGTACTTGTGTTGTTTTGCCATGCCACTTGTGGCCAACAACAGGCACTGTATGCTGGCATGTGGCATGAACACTCATCAAACTTTTTGTATCTTATTTTGCATGATGTTGTACTGGCAGGAGTGTTGCAGAATGACAGGTGTGTCTTGGACCTGTGTCTGTTTCTTTTTCAGGGTTCTGAGGACATAAACCATAGACACATGGTGTCAATACAGCAGCACAGAATGGCATGATAGCACAGCAGATATATGAAAACAGCAATGTACAGCAGTGTATATGCATAGCTTCCTAGGATCATGTGGGTAGAACAGTACATCAGGAATAATGGTGGCACTCAGCATAGTCATGCATTCATACTTTGTGTTAAGGTCTGCTACCCTTGCTACATGTCATCAGGGTTTTTTTAACCTACAAATCAACACAGTGTGGTGATGGAGTTAACACATGTACAAATATCCTGTGTCTGGGTCAGACTGCTAGTCACAGCACCATAAAATGCCTAACCATTGTACAGAGATAAGCCATATGGGCATGTCTGTAGTGCTGCAAGGGGATATATTTACACACACACACACACACACACACACACACACACACACACACACACACACGCACGCACACACACACACACACACACACACACACACACACACACACAAAATTTGGCTGATGTGAGAGTAGAACCCCTACCTATCTAGTATTAAACACTATAGCTTGCAGTGCTTAGGAGTCTATCTCATATCAGCCAACACTTTTAAGGTAGATGACATCAGGAGGCCATTTAAACCAGGGAAATGTAGAGGCCATCAGGTAGTCACAGAGCCTTAACATGCATAACCATTGCACATAGATATGCCATATGGGCATATCTATAGTGCTGCAAGGGGATATATTTACACACACACACACACACACACACACACACACACACACACACACACACACACACACGTTGGCTGATGTGAGATTAGAACCCCTACCTATCTAGTAGTACACACTATAGCTTGGAGTATTCATCACATGCGGCACAAGTTATATTTGTTGTATATGTGAATGCAGGCACAGTAGATGTGGAGTACACAAAGTAGCTTTGTGTTAGACAGTTAAACAGCATGTTTGGACTACAGAGTGATATTGCTTGGTACTGTTATTGTATCTAGTGTCCTAGGAGTGATATACCTGTTAATATCCCTGCTGTGAGCATACAGTTACCAGTATGGCCATATGCAGTTAGATAGGCACACATGTGGCCAGGGACAATATGGCTTGTTTAAGGTATGCATTGCAACTGTTGTACATTACAACACCTGTTCGTCTGTGCCTGTCTACAGGGTGACATTCCACAGGCGCAGGGGTCTGTGGGTCAGTGGATTATGTACTGTGACAGCCTTGGTCTGGTGCCATCAGACAACTGTTGCGATGGGTAAGTACAGATAACCCCAGCATTCAGGGTTTATAAGGACATTCATACAGCCCCACACATTATATATATATATATATATATATATATATATATATATATATATATATATAGATATATATATATATATCTGTGTGTGTGTGTTTGTGTGTGTGTGTGTGTGTGTGTGTGTAACAGGGATGTCCTTACCTGTTGCTGTGTGTACATCTGTAAATGTGTTATGTAGATATATGTGGAGATTCTGTCTATCATTGTACTTTATATAGCTATATATATATATATATATATATATATATATATATATATATATATATATGTATATATATATATATATATATATATATATATATATATATATATACATATATATATAGATATATGGTGTATATATATATATATATATATATATATATATATATATATATATATAGGAGCACTTTACATAATCGAATTACTGAAAGCTCAAATTGCATATGGTCGAGACCATATGTTTGAGCTTTCAGTAACTCGAATGTGTAAAGTGTTAAAAAATAACGCTTTACTTACCTTAAAACATTACATGCACACAGAGGCAAGGATCCTTGTATGCTCTGTGTGTAAGTAATGTTTTCATTTTTTTGCGATGTTGACAGGAAACAGGAAATCTCCCATTTTGCGCTTCCGCATACTGCAAAAAATGGGAGATTTCCTTTTCCCCACTGTAGCGCGATCTGGGAGTTGGTATATTTAAGTAGGGGGTGTGTGGGGGGCACAAAGCGATGTATGACTTTTTTTTTTTTTTTTTACGTTTTATTTTAGGAGTTCAAGTTTCCAAAAATCAATCTTATGGTCTCGACCATATGAAGTTCGGGTTTTGGGGAATTCAAGCTTTTAAAGTGAATCTATATATATATATATATATATATATATATATATATATATATATATATATATATATATATAGATATATATATGCCACATACTGATAGATACACTAATCATGTGTGAGGGAGATAGGGACAGACAGATATGTATACATAGCTGTCTGTATGCATGGACATATTTCCACATAGCAGGTCTTCATAAGGAAGAGGCAACAGACTTGTGCTCAGGTTAGCTAAGTGTAAGACCAAACCTAGTGTGACTGTCAGTACTTACAAGGTGACTCCAGGCCAGAGATACCTGTACTCCGTTTCAGGATATTGTGTACAGCAGATATTGGCTGCTGCACCTGGTTCTGCAGTGCAGCAGTTCCTTGCACTTGTCCAAGACATTCACTGGCTGTTTGCTGTAGTTTATATGTGACTCATACCTGCCAAATGTACAGATTTTCGCAGAGTGTCCAGATTTTTGCCTCATAGTTTTAGTCTGTTTTTCATAAAAGTGTGGTTTTCTGGAAAATTTGTGGTGAATCATTAGAGATTAGTTAGAAATAATGACAGACATATGCGTTTCAGACTCCATACCCATCAGGAAATTCATGGTAATGCAATTCTTGTTATTGTATCAACTTTCTAAGTTTGTAAGAGCAATATTTATACATTGTCCCAATTTTTGGCCCTTTGGTCCACTTCTATTCATGGCTTTGTCCAGATTTCTTGCTCTAAGAGTTTGGGAGGTATGATGTGACTGGTGTACATGATGTAACACCCACACACAGGGTGACAGTCTGCATACCTCTCCCTCTACATGTTTTTGCAGAATGTCCAGCATTTTGCCCCGTATGTGTGGTCTGTTCCACACAAATTCATGGTTTTCTAGAAAAATACTATTAACTGCAGTCACTAAATTATTTTAGCTACTGACACATTTAAGTGATGGCATTTATATCCTGCAGCTAATCTGTCCTATTGCAACCTTCTGTTATACTAGCCACCTTCTAGGTTCATCAAAACATGTGTAATGACTGTCTGTAGTTGTGGCCCTTTGTCTGCCCATTATCTCTGGATTTGTCCAGCTTTCTTGCAGTAACAGATTGAGGGGTATGACAGTCTGTGGGAATACCACCATACGAGTACCTCACATGCAAAAGATGTAGATTCTGCAAGATTCAAACCATCAGCACCATCACCCTGCTAACATCCCTAGCCTAGTGAGCCACACCAGCCACCAGATAGAGATGTTTCACTTCTCACACTATCAGCAGCATACAGACATACATTGCCACCCCTTCATAACATAGCTAGTACAGTGTGTGGCCAGGTTCTCTGTCACAGCTCTGGAATTGTCAGGTCTGCTGATATATCACTGCAGACTTACTGTTACAGCAGTTGTATTGGAACATTGATAGGTTGGGGGTGGGGGACAACCAGCTCATGCTCTGCTGACATAGACAGTTGTGTGACTGTCCTGTGACCCCACTGTTTGCCATCTCCCTTAAATACTGTAGTGGATTTTCCATCCATGTGGCCTAGTGAATATTATAGGGCACATAGCATTGGGTACAGAGTTCCTGTTGTCCCAAGTGGCTATTAGATCTCTGCAAGTAGCCCTGTAGCAGGTCCATACATATGGTACCATATTCCTGTACCCCTAACATGTGGTGTATAGGAAAATGACTTACATTAAAAATGCAGTAGTCGACAGACCTGTAGTTCAGGGCCGACTCTGTCTGATCCACACAGTACACAACCAATACATGGTTAGGTACAGGTTAAGTGGGCTGGCTGGCATCATTTTTACTACATGTATGTGAGATGGAGTAAGGTGTCCATCCCTAGAGCCCTTGGTTGACAGTGCATGTGCTATGCATTGTCTCATGGCTAAGGTCTGGGCATACTGGGCATGCCTACATCTGCCTACAGGGACAACCTCAGGGGTTTCCTTCTCAGAGTCCCCCTGTGGGTGTGGCTGTGATGACTTAGTCATTGGTGGGGGGCTGTGTATCCCTTCCCTTTGCTGATCCTGTTGCATTTGTTTCCACAGTATCATATTGTGTAGCATGGCACATATTGTGAACATGTGTGCACATGTGGCTGGAGAGTACTGTAGGGCTCCACCAGATTTATCGAGACACAGGAACCGTGACATTAGCAACCCAAACACATGCTCTATGATGTTTCTAGTTTGTGTGTGTGCCTCATTGTAGCATTCTTCAGTGGATGTGTGTGCATTTCTGATAGGTGTCATCATCCATGGTTCTCATACATAGCCAGCATCCACCAGTAAATGGCTCTATGGGATTTCCCCCCTAGCAAACATATGGCACAGTTGTGGTGCATGCCAGATATGGGAGTCATGATAACTGTCAGGGCTGTCAGCACACACATTCATGATAATGCCCTGGGCAGTGCACACGATCTGGCAGTTGATGGAGTGATACCTCTTGTGGTTGATGTAGATTCTACCTTACTCACCAGGTGGTGCTTTAATGTATACATGAGTGCAGTCTATGGTACCCAGTACCTCAAATTAGTGTGCTACACAGTAGAAGTGTTGCATACTGCTAGTCCTTGCCTCAGGGGTGAAGGTAAAATAAATGTGCTCACTGACATGTGGTAGAATGTCATCCCGGAACTTGTGGAGTACCATGGATGCTGATGTCTGTGAGACTGCCATCATGTCTCCAGTTGGTCTTTGTAATGTACCCATAGCTAGTATCCTAAGAGCTACACATGCCTTTGTTTCCACTGGGATGGGTTCCTTTCTGTTGGCTGTAGGTCTGAGTTGAGGTTGGCAGAGCGCAGTGAGTTCTTGTAGTATGTCCCCTGTCCACCCTGTAGCGCTCTACAATCTCCAGCTGATATAGCCCCTGGATGGTTACCCTGGGCCTGAACACTCTTCTCATTCTCAGTCTAGGCCTATAGTCAGCAGCAGCAGCAGCAGCAGCATTGATCTCAGCATCTAGCCCATACATGTGTAGTAGACCTGCAGCAGCCCTTAACATTTCTTCAGTTAAAAGTCCCAAGTCTGAACTTGACTGGTCTGGTATGAGTGGTGGGTGGGAGTGAAATCAGATTGTAAGGTTTCTACAACCTTTATAGTGCTCTGCTGTAGGTGGAGCCTTTGTGATTGGCTACCTATGATGCATTCCACCTGTCAAGTACATCATTAAGGACTGTTAATGGCCTTAGCTTAAGTGGAACAGGGGTCATCAGTAATTAAGATATCATTACCTTTCTTTGAACAGCCTTCCTCTCTGAACACTGCAGTGTGCCGCACAAACATGGGCCATGAAGGTAAACGGTGCTCATCAGTCAGTGTACACTCCTCATGAAAAGTCACACTCAGCATGGAGGCATGCCATGCAAACCCAATAAAACACGTGCCCCGAAGGTAAACAAAGCTTAGCTCACATTGTACACACCCCCCCCTATTGAGCAGAGTGCCACACCACTCAAACAGGTGCCACTGAGCTCCAATGAGCTTACAAGTCCTAAGGCACACACCCCATTTGATGTCAGTTTCCTCTTCTGTGGACATCAGCATGGTACTGTGCCTGCAGAGTTAGGATCTGCAGACACGGATACCGATTTGTGCTATTTAGTAACCCCAGCTCATTTGCATAGGGATCCATGCACACAGCCTGGAAACAACATGGTCCCAGGCACTGCCTCCTTAGTAACAGAGCCATTCCACAATTGTACATACTCCAGTCAGGGTTCTATAATACATTACTGTCACATACTTTGTTTTTTATACCATTTTGTTTTCTCATAACAGCATGTTTGTGCACTGTGGCATGCCATGCAAACAGGGTCTATATTATAACATCAAAGTCTAAAAACATTAAATGTTATAATATCCACCCCATTCAATCGAAACACCAGAAAACTGAACAGTCAGAATAGCAAATTTATTCCCTGGGAAAAAATTTGCTGTTCTGACAAACATACACAGCGCAAGCATACGAAAATTAATCCACACACATACACTTCACGAATCCCTACACTAAACCACACATACACCACTAGCTACCCACTTACCTTAACCCAACCCTAACCCTAAGGTCCTAACATTAGCACACTCACCTTAACCGTTCCCTAACCCTAACTCACTTACCCCACCCTAACCCTCACGTCCACACAATCGCACATTTACCTGACCCACACCCTAAACCTAACTCACTTAACCCGCCTCCTAACCCTAAAGTCTGTCACTACCGCACACTCACCTCACCTGCGCCCTAACCCTAAAGTCCCTAGCTACCGCACACTCACATTACCCCAGTCCATTCACTCACTTACCTTAATCCGGTCCATAACCATCGCACCACACATACCTGAACCCAATCCGTAACCTCCGTTCGCTCACTTCCCTAAACCCGGTCTGTAAACATCGCACCACACTGCTGTAAATAGCAAAGCCACGGACCACCAAAATCTTACCCTAGGTAAAATTTCGATGTTCTGAGGCTTTGCTATTGCCAGCTTTCACTCTAAAGGGTTCGATATTATAACATTTGAAGTTTTTGAACTTCAATGTTATAATATAGACCCTGCAAACATACCCTGATTATTAAAAAAAATAAAATAATTTTACATTAATCTCCATTTTGTTTTGGACACATGGTGGAAAGTTTTGCACATCTCTGTCTCTCCTATGCTATTCCTGTCCATCTACCTGCTCTTTTGTGGTCCCTGCTGTTATTTTTACATTTCTTACACAGAATATTTCAGTGTACACTATGGACACCAACAGGGGGTCTGCAGGACTCCCTATCTGCTTCCTGGATCCCTCTACCTCCACCTCCATCATTTGCATGCAGTTCACCTGCTTATCAGGTAATTTGCATGCCACAGATCCTTCCATGTAGACACATTCATGCTCATACTGAATCACATACCAGCCTACTTTCATGTAAGCAGTGTCCCACTATGCCTACATAGAAAATAAATCCATGTAGGCTTTATTAAATTCCCCCCTATAATCTCTGAACTAATAAAAGATGACCAAACTGCTTTTATAATTAATAGAAAAGTACAAGACAACATAATTAGACCATTTTCTTTAATAGATGCTGCTAACAAAAAAAAAAGATGAACTTTCTGTAATAAGTCTAGATATAAGTAAATCATTAGACTTATTGAATTGGTCTTGCTTTTCAAAGCACTGTATGAATACAACTTTTTCTCAGATTTTGTGAACCTAATCAAAAAATTATATGAAAACTCCATTGCTTTTGTCAAGATAGGTTCTTTTATTTCTAATTCCTTTAAAATAACAAAAGGTACAAAACATGGATGTCCCCTACCCCTCTTATATTTGCTCTAGCCATAGAACCTTTAGCTAATAATCTAAGGAATAACATAAGTGTGGTAGACTATAAACTAAATGACAAAATATCTCTCAAAATTCAACACTTTGCAGATAATTTATTAATAGCATGTGGTGATACTGACACTTCTTTGGAACACTTAGTTAATTTTTAGATACTTTTGGGAAAGTGTCAGGATTAAAATTCGATCATAATAAAACTAAAACACTTTTGTTTAATAAAAAGTTATCACCTAAGCTAAATTTCTTGCAACAGCTCTAACTGGAATAACACTCATATTAAATATCTAGGAATTATATTTGAAGCCACAAACAAAATATCATTATTAATTAAGTATAAACATCTGTTAAACACCATAGCAAATTTAATTGAAAGCTGCAATAAACTATATTTCACCTCTGAAGACTGATTAACCTTAACTAAAATAATCTTATTACCTAAAATCCTACTTATTGGTCAATCTTTAATTCTTCCACCAACCAAAAAATATAAAGAAAATAAATAACAGTTTGTTCATATTTATATGGTATTCACAGAACTGTAGAATATCTTTGCACTGGCATTCAACAAGTTGGAAAGTGGGAGGACTAGGGTTTCCTAATACTGACCATTATATAAATTCAATCATAATTAGCATAATATTTTTATGGATTAACCCATCATACTCTTCTTATTGGAAAACAATACACAAAACTCGGTTATTAGATTCTAATAAAACAACATTTGATCCTATCATTAAATTAGATAACGTTTTATGTGGACTTTAATAAAAAAATACACTTAATGATAAACATAAGCTCACATTATTCCCTTTCTTAAATTAGTTATTGTTAAATTATAAAAGATTTATATTCTATAATCACATAACAAAAAAAATATTAATTACAATATTCCCAACAGCCTTTACTAGTGGATGTTTGATTTCCTTTGATGAATAAAAAAATGATTGAGTTTAAGAAAGATAACTTGTACTGGAACCAGTATATGTTTGATAAAAAATTCCATTCATCAGATTGCTTATTAGCCAAATTTAGTTTACAGAGCTGCAATTGGTTAGATATTCAGACATGTAAAGAATTTATCTATAACAAAACTATATTAACTCAAGATTCATCTAACAATGCTATACCTAAAATTTTAGAGTTCTCATCCATCATTATTAATGGTTCCATAGTGAAGACCTCATTTATCTCAAAAGTATATACAATTCTTAGAAGTGATTTTAGACCTATAGATACTTTCTTCTGGAATTTCTTGACCAAGATTAATAAGAATTTATTTATAATAATAAAAAACTTTGTTTAAAATCACAAGGAAAAAAACAACATATTTTCCTAATTGAAGAATGGAAACAAACCACAAAGCATCATAGAAAATTATGAAGTTTATATCACATGGCATCACCCATTACTAACAGCTCAAAAGATGGATGCTAGATAACCGGATGTAGTGGTCCATGAAAAGAAGACACAAATAGCATTGATCATTGAAATCACCACACCCGGTGACTACAGTTTGTTGCATGCAGAGAGACACAAAGTCATAAAAATATCAGGATCTGCAGGCAGAAATGAGAGCAATGTGGAAGAAACATACCCAGATGGTTCCAATATTAGTAGGAGCAACTGGTCTTATAAAAAAGAATCTACAATTGTATTTAGACATGTTACAAATCCATGTAACCCCATAAAAAATGCAGAAGGAGTCTATACTGGGCACACTGTGGGTGCTGTGAAGAGCACTTTTGGCTGACATCAAAGACTGAAACAATACTAATTTCATGAACTTTAACCATACTTTGACATAGGAGTAGGGTCCTTTCCCATCATGGTATTAGAAACCCAAAAGATTTGGAGACATTATAAAGTGAGAATTTACATTTGGAAATTTTTACATAGATGTTTTTTTAACTCTGCATAATGTAGCTTTAATTTATAAAAAGGATAATATTAAGTGTTGGAGATATAATTTAACACCTGAAGCTGATTGGTTTCATATGGTCATTAATTTCAGGATGGTTAAATCTTTTTTGGGTTGATTTTAGGTATTTTTGTAAAGCGTTTTGAAATGATAACTGTATTATAACGGATTCTCTCATATTGTTCAAAGTACCAATTCCCCACATTTTTCTTGCTCATCAAATATAGTAGAGAGTCAATTATCCAAACTAATTGGGACCTAGGGTAGTTCTGATAATCAAATTGTTCAGATAATCAAACATAACTGAACCAGATTAAAAACTTCAAAAATCTTATTTTTTTCTGCATGCAGGAATAAACTTTTCAACCATTCAGCAATTCCAGAGGACAATAAATAATATATTATACACAGAAGCTGGCTACAAGTTCTAAAAACATTATAATGTTTCCATATTCAGAGTTTATGATTTTTCCTACCCAAAAACTTTGGAAGGTTGGTTTTGATAATTGACGTTTCTGATAATCGATGTTCAAATAATCAACCCTCTTTTGTGGGTAATCTTAGCTATAGCAAGGAAAGTTATAACAATACACTGGAAAATTAAGGCTACTATCTATTTTCATAGTGATTTTATTCAGTTAACTAAAGCTGTTTGTAACAAAGAAATATGTACAATGAAAATGAGAACAAATACAGAACCCATTTGCATTGCAAAAACTACATACTTTATTGGAAAAATGCTGCAATATTGATGATCATTATATTTATTGTTCTGGACATTGTATATAGTTTTTTTTCTTGCTCTTGTAAATAAATTATTTGGTTCAATTTATATAAAATCAAATAAAGAAACCTTCTGAAAAAATGAATGTATATGTTCAGTGAAGCACACGTCACTGCCTTCCTCTTGGGTTTATGATTTCATTTCCATGTATTGGAGGATTCCATCACAGTAACCAGAGTTAGACATGCTAAACACCTATTCACATAGCACATTGCTAAGAAGCTGATGCGTGCAGTTAATTCAAAATATTAACACGTGTGATTTATATATTAGGAATTCAAATTGTACTCATGAAGTAGAAGCGTCCACTGGTTCTCATTGCCAAACTGTGTGAAAATACTGACATACAGTACTTACCTGATTGGAGTTAACTGCAAAATACTTGTTTGTTGTTAATGTTTCCTGTGTCAGACTTGCTAACTATATTATTGGAGAAATTACTGGTAACTAGTACGATGCGAGTGCTATAGTCTACATTACAAACGTTGGGACCAAAGTTTTACTCCATAAATAACCATTGACCTTGATTTCCCCATTTGCACAGTGTTAAGTGCCAAGCAAATACAGGTCTCTGCTTAGCTTTAATTTGGTTAGCCTTCCTTTGCACAAACAGGCTCACCACTGATGTACAGTCATAAGCACTATGGATAATACTGAGTGTGGAAAATATACATATTGCCTAGCTTTCTCTGTGGTACAGGGTATGAGTGTGATGAGCTCCTGGTCAGAGCACAGGTGAACCATGGTTCAAATCCAGATTACTTTTTTTTTTTTTTTTTTACAAATGGTGTCAAGATGTCATTAGCTAAGTAAATGTGATCAGGACTGCAAATGTGACGATCAATGACTATAATAAAATATATGTCTTCCCCAAGTTGTATCAGTAATGCCTACCTCTATACAGTTCTATAACTAGTAGCTGTTTTGCAGGCCTCACTACAATTCGCAAGTTAGTTGTGTGTACCACTTACTACAAGTTTAGTGTACCATGTCTTTTGCTGTGAAGGAGCTGTGGAGGCAGAACTGCCAGGTCGACTTCCAGAGGTGCTGGCTGTTAGAGCAGCAGCCAGTGGAAGGTTGGCAGGATAAGACACAGCAGTTAGCGCAGCTTCCTGTGCTGAAAAGGATTTGTTTTGTAGGCAGAAACTTATGATATCAGAATGGTGTGTTTCCAGGTAACCTACAAAAAAAAAGGGATGGGGTAAGACAAAAAAGGAAATAGAATATCTGAATCATGAAATATCACATTCATGCTTTGCTACAATAAATATGGTTTTCTTATTAAAGTAGCTTTAGAACTTTCACAGTTCTACCAAAAATGATTATGAATTGTTACAAGTAATCCTTGGAATATGCACACATTTCATATATGCTTTTAGAGCTACTACAGTTTAACTTAACAGCATGATATTAAAGCCAATATTGCTGCATTTCAAATGTAAAAATAATACTTATTGAATGTGAAACTAGAGGTTACTTGTGGGAATTGAACCCACATAATTGAATGCACTATTATACTTGCCTAATATGAGTCTATATAAGATGATCAAAAGCTTACTAGTCCGAAGCTCACAACTTCGAACTGTAAACCTCGAAAGCTGAAATCATCGAACGGACAAAAAAAATACTAACTACCCAAAAAAAAAATGCTCTATGCAAGGGGGCAAACCCCACTGCACCCCCCACACCCCCTGCTACTTAAATAAACTGACTCTGAGATTGCACTATAGTGCAGTAAAGGGAAATCTTCCCTTTCCGCACTCTATGCTGATCTCCGTTTTGCGATTCAATGTTGTAAGCTTTCGGGGTTTGAAGTTTGAAGTTGTGAGCTTCAGACTTATCAGCCTTCGATGTTCTAATATAAATCCGCCTAATACAATTACCAACAGCTACAGAAGAAAGCATGTGCACTTGCTGTTACAGCTAAGACATGCAGGCTGAACTTGATACTGATCTATGAACTCACAGTATATCAAATTTATTACAACCAGAGTCAATTGTGCTGCAGACAGACCCTTTGCCTCTCTAAGTTCCATCAACCTCTCAACATGTGCTTTCCTGTTTGCCAAGATTTCCTCTGCATCTGTGAAACAGAAAATAAAAGAAGAGACATGAAAGCATTATGCATACCATTCCTGGCTATCTACAGCATTCCATGCCATTTAAAGTTGCTTCGGCTATATACATACACAACTAGGGGGTGTTATCATTTTGAAAGTCATCCAGATACTGGTCGAGTTGTGCCTATGTGCATCTCTTTTGGTCACTGTAGTGGTACCTACATTGCTCCCCAGTGCATGATATGCCAGTTGCACTAGAGACAGCCTTGGCTAGGCTGTTCCAAGCCTTAGCCTTATACTGAGACCCGTTATAGTCCCTCTGCAGCAGCCCACATCTGTAGCACTTCACGAGGAGTACTACAAATATTTTTGAATCCTCCACACCTCATCACTGTGCCCTGAATTTGGCACCATCCTTTCCATCTCCTTTCATGCTTGCAATGGTTCTCCAACAATAGTTGCAATGTTTTTCTACCATTTTGTGATATCATGTATTACAACCAGTGTGCAAACACATACAGTCTTGCCTACCATGTCTGAGCAATGCTAAGCAAAGAGGAACATTGCCAAAGAAAGAGAAAATAAGTTTATCAAACAGCAGTGATGAACTGACATTTGACATTGATCTATGACATATGTGCTGGTGTACCTAGTCACACTTTGTTCAATGGTCAATACTGAAATGGTAAATGGCTTGGTTTTAAGCTATTATTTTGGATGGATTAATGTGATGACTTGGCACATAATATTTTGTGAGGGCTTACACACTGTTAAAAGTAATTTGTACAAGGTGGGATTCAAAACTATGTAAAAGAGAATGCATATATTTCCACACAGGTGATTATTCCTCTTTGCCAAAGAAGACATATTTATCAACCATGGTCATTACAGATATACAGCTTAAATAGTGACTGGTGACATTCTTCAATTAGGACTGTATGTGTGTGACATTAAAATGTCCTGGCTTATGGATTCCAGGTGTGATGCAAGAATAATGTCAGTCAATATACTGAAAATGGACAGACTTGCATGACATTAGTAATAGAGTTTGGAATTATGATACATACCTCACAAATCATTATGTTTTATAGTTACACTTGGGTTTTGGGAGGAGTGTAGATGATTGACAGTAAACCATTGTGTCCATCCAAGACATGCAACTGCATTTTTATGACATAATCATCACTGTCATGCTAAACCAGTTGCCCACATAATACATATGATGCCTACAAAAGTATGGATACGCAAGCAGTAATGATAATTTTCTGTCAATTAATCTGTTATATATAGCTATTGGTATGTATTATTAGCTTTGTAATCAAGGTTTTCTGAAAAATTATGGTGGGACTCCCTTACTAAAAGGTAGAGGGTGTTGCATTTGATCCCTATCTCACTTGTGTTCTGGCCTTATATTCACTGCATTGCACTGGTGCCACAGGGAAAGCTAGACCACAGGTGTATTTTACACACTCAGTCCTGTCCAGAGTGCTGATGGCCAAGTATCACCACTGTGCCTGTTTGCATGAAGGAAGGAGAACCAAATTGAAGTTTTAACTTTTTTCCTTAAGTAGTGCACCCTGTTTGCACATTTGTAGGCCATGCACACATGAAAAAGGCAATCACAAACATATATTACTTGTGTAATGTTCATTATGACTCTTTCTCAGTAAAAATAACTACTTTGGCACCCCAACCTCACTCTGTCTATGTTCTCTACCTTTTAGATCAATGTATTTATACCTTGTGCCACAGAAACAGTCAGGTAACATGTTTAATTTCTGCAGTCATTGCCAACCATGTTGCTGACTGCCATGCAATGCCACTAATCATGTCTGCGCTTTGTAAGTCGATTGAAATTAAATTTTCACATTTTATACAGATACCCATGTTTGCATTAGGCTGTGAGCTGCACACATGAAAAAAAAAACAATTACGCAGCTCTGGATTTCAACCATCAGACTACTGCACTTACACAGCACAGTCGTAGTGGGCTACCTCTCTTTTCCACAGACATAGCTTTCCAATAGCAATCAAATAATGTGCATACATGCAATTAATATGTTATATCCAGTGTTAAACAGCTTATACAGTTGGACATTCTTATTTGATTGTAAATATGTGCATAATATATTTAGTGGAATGAGTGATTTCATATCATTTATAAATATGTTTGCAAAACTGCAGCTCTGCCATCTAACTTTATTCTAGAAGGCATTCCCTTATCTCTGCTTTACTATCAGCCATACAATCTCTAGTGCATATTCTATCAATTTTCATTCACGGTGTGATATAAATACATGACAGTCAACAACAGTTTTCAGCAAAGGAAGGAAACTCTGCTATTAGACCAAGGAAATATACACGTGGTGTGTCTAGTTTTGTTTAAAAGCTCACCGATGTTAGTTCTACACTTCGCAAGTGTATCCTTACTAACACACCCACTTCGGTTATGTGTGCCTGTGCATTACTGTGTTTTGCTTCTGTCAGAGTAATAATTCATAGTTGCAAGCCATTAGCACCTAACAATGGTGTAGAGGCTACACTATGTTTATATCTGATAGATGAAGTCAAAGGTTTTGTATTCAGCAATTTTTGCATCTTCAGAGAGTTCAGAGGACTGAATCTACAGTGAATGGTAACTATGTAGCTAGGGAACTGGAAGGGGATGAGACTGTTGTCAATCATGCTTATTGTTCCACTTGTGGGAGTGTAGGGATAAGTCGACATTTTGGACTGTTTTTCTGGAGCTGATATTTTAGTTGCATGGGAGAGGTTATTTAGTAAACTTCATAAATATATGTTGCAGATGTTAGTCATGTTAGATATCGATGGCATTGCTGGACAACTTACACACATTCTACTTAGCTACAATTACAAGTACAAGTTAGGGAGGAATCTGTCATTCATTCATGTTCTTATACATTTATTTTTCTACTACAATTTCAACACTTACAGTTACAACTGTTGTCATTTGGGGCTCAGTCTGTCTGATGCTAGCAGTACACAGCCGTTACATGGGGAAGGAAAAGGTTGTAAGTGTTGCTTATCATCAATTTATTTATTTTATTTAACATTTGTTGACCGGGAATGTCCGACTAGGTTCTACAGAGCCTGTTTTCAGCGGAGGCCCGGGGAGAAATGCTCCAGATGCATGTCTTTGGAATGTGGGAGGAAACCGGAGTACCCGGAGGAAACCCACGCGAACACAGGGAGAACATGCAAACTCCACACAGAAGGCACCCCAGCCGAGAATCGAACCAGAGAACCTCTTGCTGTGATGTATTTTACTGTATGTATGCATGTATGTGCATAGGATGAAAGGAGTATCTCTTAGGTAGTCAGCATGTGTGCTAGCCATTGTCTCTTGGCCAGGACAAGGCCATATTGTTCATGCCTATGTCTACTAACACCCACAGCAGCTGAGGCTTCCCCCTCTGACTCTTCATCTATGTATGGATGTGGTGACCTTGTCAGTTGTCATGGAAAATTTGCTCCTAGCCTTTGATATTCCTGCTGCAGCTGTTTTTGCAAGGTGATATTGTGAAAGACTTTAATAATTTCTGCACAAGTTCTGGGATTATACTGCAGAACCCCACCCCACCCACCCACCCATGTATCTAGGCATCAAAACTGCGACTTCAGCATTGCAAACTCATGCTCTGTGATATTTTTTGTTAGGGCAGATGCTTCATTATAACACTCATGTGTGTGTGTGTGTGTGTGTGTGTGTGTGTGTGTGTGTGTGTGTGTGTGTGTGTGTGTGTGTGTATGTGTGTGCCCATTTCTGAAGGGCATCATTAGCCATGTTTCAAATGCATTACCTGCACCCCCCAGTAAATTGCCTTGTGGCACATCACCCTTGGAAAACCTCTGGTAGAGTTGTGAAGTGTGCTAGATATGGGAGTTATGAGAACTGTTAGAGCTGCCAACACACACACATTCAGGATGACTCCCCTACCATTACACATGACCTGGCAGTTAATAGAGTGGACCACTTTTCTCTTGATGTAGGCCTTTCCCTGTTCCCTGGCTGGTGCTTTCATCTCAATGTGCATGCAGTCTATGCCACCCAAGTCTTCAAGAAACTGAGCTATGGGGTAGTACTCCTGCATAGTTCTAGATCTGTCTGGGTGCTGATAATAATAAAAGAGAGTGAATGATCATATGTGTGCTCTTACACTGACGTCGTTAGTGTAGAGAGGTCAAGAGAGGTCACATGACTATGTGCTTTATAATAAAGGAGGAAGCGAGGGTTGTACCCCTCTTCGGTTTTTAACCAGATTTATTGCCTTCACGTGTGTTTATTTTTCCTCTGTAAAGTATGTCTAACCCAATGTTCTTACCCTTAAGATGATACTGCCAACAGGTTATGGGTCCAGGAGGGAAGTAGGAAGCCGATGGCATAGACTATGTTTCGACGGAGATGAGAAGAATTACTAGTTGTGAGTGACAACGTTTCTGGGACACCTGCGCTTGCTAGGGCTGAAAGAAGCCATTTTGCGAAATGTGCAGCAGGACACAGAGGATGATGAGAATGAGGAGGAAGGTGATGACGGTGCTAGAAAAATAAGGAGGCATATGCAGAACTAATACAGTTCTTAGATGACAAAAGTTTATCCCTCGTCATGAGAGAAGCCACAGATGAAGGTAGAGAAGCGCTTCAGATCCTGAAAGACCATTATGCCAGGAAAGGGAAGCCACAGGTAATTAGCCTATAGACCAAATTAACAAGCCTCCAGAAGGCCACCAGTGAAAGTGTCACAGACTATTATTAGGGCTGAGACAGCCATTACTGCACTTAGAAATGCTGGGGAGAAGCTCAGTGATGGATTACTAATTGCGATGATTCTGAAAGGGTTGTCTGAAACTTTTAAACCATTTGCAGTACACATCATGCAAGATGATGATAAGTTGAGCTTTGGTGAGTTAAAAACAAGGTTGAAAAGCTGTAAACATACAGAGAAATGTAATGCCAATGTAAGTAATGATAATGTGATGAAATTAAGTGGCCTTGTGGAAAGAGTAAGAGCAGAGATTATATGCTATAGTTGTGGTCAAAAGGGACACAAGGCATGAGAATGCAGGAGAGAATATAAAGGCCAGAGACAGTGGTGTAGTTTGTGTAAAAGCTCTAGCCACAGGGACAGTAACTGTAGAAGAAAGAAGAAAGATAATGTGAAACAAGCAGCTGATGTGGATGATCACACATTTGTCTTCAGAATAAATGAGCATCAGATTCATGAATTAAAACAGAAGGAATTAATGGTGGACACTGGTGCCATGTCACACATAATTAACGACCTGAAAAAGTTTAAATACTTTGATGCAACTTTCCAACCAGAGGAACACATTGTGGAATTAGCTGACAGAAAGAGAACCTATGGGGCTGCACAGAAGAGAAGTAAAGCAGAGGTATGTCTGTTAAACACAGAGGGGCGCAAAGTAAAGGTGATGATGACTTGGGCGCTGTAATATCCCGACGTATCCACAAAGCATTTTTTCTTTTAAGGCAGCAACATCCAAATAAGGCCAGGACCAACCCATCTATAAAAAACGGCACCAGGTTTGACATAATTGAATGTGATAGACTCTATTATTTAGACACATATGATGAAGAAACCGATAGTGTGATACATTATGATGCATCTCAGAGCTGTTATAACATTCAGGCATGGCATACAATGCTTGGTCACTGTAATTTTAAAGATGTGTCAAAATTAGAAAAAGTGGTAAGAGGAATGAAAATTAAAGGTAAAGTTGAAAGACCTAACCTAGATTGTAAAACCTGTATGCAAGGGAAATTTGTACAGAGCAGAAGCAGAGAGCCAGATGCAAGAGCAAAAGTTGTGTTTGAACTAGTCCATACTGATTTGGCAGGCCCAATTGAGCCAGTAGCAAAAGATGGCTTTAAGTACACTTTAGCATTTACTGATGACGACTCGGATATAATATTTGTCTACTTTCTGAAAGTCAAGAGTGATACAGTCACTGAAGAGTTTATTGCAGATTCAGCCCCTTATGTGAAGGTAAAGTGTATCAGATAATGGCACCAAGTTCATGTCGAAAGACTTTCAGTCACTATTGAGTAAAAATGTTATAAGACATAAAACGTCTGCACCTTACTCACCCCATCAGAATGGGACAGCGGAGAGAAACTGGAGAACACTGTTCAAAATGGCAAGGTGTATGTTGATAGAGAGTGACTTACCTAAAGAGTTGTGGACATATGCAGTAATGACTGCTGCTTTTATTCACAACAGATGTTATAACAGCCATGTGGGGCATGCTAACAGGAAAAAAAACTGATTTTTCAAGGATGAGACCATTTGGATCAGTGTGTTATGCATACAGACAAGATAAAAAGAAGTTAGACCCAAGATGTGATAAGGGGATCTTTGTCGGATATGATAAAAACAGCCCATCATATCTAGTCTATTATCCTGACACAGGAAGAGTCCTTAGGCACGGGTTAGTCAAGTTCTTTACTAAGAATGTAGCTGAATTCCAGATTCAGACAAACCCAGAAGTGATGGATGAAGATCTTAATACCAGAAGAAGTGTGCATGTTAAGTCTGAATCAAAAGCTGACAGTCAAGACACAAAAATAAGGCAAGAAGAGGAAAGGCAGGATACACACTACTCTGAAAGAGAGAGAAAGCCACTTGCATACTTGAAGGACTATGAGTATAAAGTTGAAAAGAATGATTATGTGACAGTTAATGTTGACTATTGTTACCGATTAATATGCAACACACCGCAGAGCGTTAAAGAAGCCATGACTTCACCTAACTTGGAAAAGTGGATCAAAGCCATGAAGGAGGAACTTAAGCCTTTAAAGGAAAATAACACATTTACACTCACCACACTGCCAGAAGATAAAAATGCAGTGGGGGGTAGGTGGGTTTTCACTGTAAAAGACAATCCAGATAATACTGAGACTTACAAAGTTAGATATGTAGCTAAAGACTACAGTCAAGTCGCTGGTATAGATTATAATGAAACATTTGCACCAACTGTGAGTATAACATCTGCACGAAGTTTAATACAGATGGCAACTCAGTACAATTTAGAATTGCACCAGATGGATGAAAAACGGCCTGTTTACATGCTCCTATTGACTGTGAGGTGTATATGGAGCAACCTGAAGGTTTTGAAAAGAAATCAAATAATAATGAAAAATTGGTTTGTAAGCTGAATAAGTAATTATACGGATTGAAACAACAAAATGCTGTATAATTATCTCTGTGAAAATAGTTTTGTCCAAAACCCCGCAGACCACTGTGTATACACTAGACAAGCTAAAAATGAGAAAAGAGTCCTAATTATATGGGTTGATGATCTCATTATAGCAGCTAGTGACAATGAATCACTAAATGATGTAAAGGAAATGCTCAAAGCTAAATTTAAAATGAAAGATCTCGGAAAGCTAAAACATTTTCTAGGCATTGATTTTACCCAGAATAGTGATGAAATAAAGATGAACCAAAAGAGGTACATCACAAAAATTCTTAAAAAATTTGGTATTTCTAATTGTAAAGTAAGAAGTACCCCTTCCGCACAAAAAACAAACTTTGAATGTAACAGTAAATCTGCACATTCAAGAAAATATTGTGAGCTTGTGGGTAGTTGATATATGTTATGACAAGCACGAGACCTGATCTTAGCTGGGTTGTAAGTAAACTTTCACAATATTTGTCACAACCGAGTGAATCTCATTTAACACTAGCCAAACATCTGTTAAGATACTTAAAAGGTACATTGGACAGAGAGCTGTGTTATAAGAAAGGTGAAGGGAAACTTCAGCTGATATCACATAAGTGATACAGATTGGGCAACAGATCAAAACGATAGACATAGTACAACAGGATATTGCTTTAGCCTCAATAGAGAAGGGCCTATTATTTCATGGAAATCAAAGAAGCAACAAACGGTAGCTTTATCTACATGTGAGGCAGACTACATGGCATTAGCAGCAACAACACAGGAGAGTTTTTACCTTGTGCAGTTTTTGAGTGGACTGGATGGAGAGTGCAAGTATGTGCCAGTAACAATATTTGAGGACAATCAAAGAGCAATCGCTTTGTCGAAAAATCCAGTAAGCCGACAGAGATGTAAACATGATGACATTAAGTATCATTTTGTCAGGTCAACACTTAATGATGACAAAATAAACACTGAATATTGCCCAACAATGGACATGGTTGCAAATATTTTTACTAAACCTGCTACGAAATCGAAGACTGAAATGTTCATGTATTATGTATTTGGAATGTGATCAAAAGTTGTCCAGAAATATGTTCTTAAAATGTATTTGTATGCAGCTTAAGAGCAAGTGGGGGTGTTGGCTGATAATAATAAAAGAGAGTGAATGATCGTATGTGTGCTCTTACACTGACATTGTTGGTGTGGAGAGGTCAAGAGAGGTCACATGACCATGTGCTTTATAATAATGGAGGAAGCAAGGGTTGTTCCCCTCTTCCATTTTTAACCAGATTGAATGCCTTCACGTGCTTTTTAGGATGATACCGCCAACACTGTCCTGGCATGCTGCAGCATAACATTCAGGAATTGGTGTAGGATCCTGGATACCGATGCCTGTGACAACCCCAGCATGTACCCTGTGGGTCATTGGAAGGTTCCTGTAGCTAATATTCTAAGTACTACACATACTTTAGTCTTCACAGGTATTGGTTCCTCTCAGCTTGCCCTTGCTATCAGCTGAGGATGACAGACATGGCAGAGTTCCTGGAGTGTGTCTCTATCCACCCTGTAGCATTCTACTATTTCCTCCTCATGCAGACCATGAAACGTTAAATGGAGTCTAAATACCCTTCTCTTCCTTCCCTGAGGTCAGTCATCATCAGCAGCAGGATAGACTTGACCCTGTTGCACATACACATGCAGAAGGGCAGCAGCAGCACTTAACATTCTTTCACTCCAGTGCAGTTTATGTGGCTGTATTCCAATAGGTTTTGAGAACATGTCAGAAGGCTATACTAAGTGTACACAATTTCTTTATATCTTGTTAAATAGCTTTGCTGGCTTGAATTTGATGATTAGCATACAATTCAGCAACTTGTGTAGTAATTAGCATGTCATGATGTTTACCATGTTTGCAAGGCTCTAAGCTTCATGCAGAGTTGCTTACTGAATACAAATTGTCACTCTATCATGTGCACATGGTTTGAGTGAGCCATGAAGAGTTTATCGAATCCTGCCCAATATCTTAAACTTACAAGGGTATATAAACTACCTAACATTAATAACATTTGCTAACTATATACAAAACATTAAACTTAATCTATAACTTAAACTTACATTTATACTCAAATTTAAAATTAATCTGCAACATGAACTTAAACTTGAGTTCACCTATAAGACAATATGTAAGAAATAGAGTAGCCTATAAATACACGGCTAAAATAGGCTGAAAGGCAATGTGCATTGACTATATGAGATACTATATACTTTAATGTGTCTGGAAAATAAAAAAGGATTGAGACACTCATAGGCTAGTCCAACTAATCTTATATTAGATGAGCTAAAAAAATGTTACTAGAAAATTGATGTGTCATTCAACATACTTAGACAAGACCCTAACTTATTTAAAAAAGATGCTTCTTTACCTTCCCTCTTTGCAGTTAACAATTCTGCTTTCTAAATCTGGTGCACATTACAGCACTCTAAAAACTGTGGTGGTTAAGGTGATTTACAGTGCCTAGTCATAGACATGTTAGCTGCAAACACCAATATACCTACTATCAGGTATGAAAATTCAAGATTTGACATGATATAATTTATCACCAAGTGTTTTCTGTCATTCAGTTGTATTGGATATGCCATTTTAACTTGTACCAGAATTGGAGTCAAAACTGGTGAATTCCAGCAGAGCCACAAACCATATGCTCCCATATGGGCATTGGTTCTACTATATTACATCCCCAATGCACAGCTGGAGAACCTAATTGTTTCCTATATAGAAAGTTAGAGGTTGAGAAAACTTTATGCAGACATTTTCATGAGTATACAGTCCATCTGGGGGGAAATGTAACTCTGGCTAGGGATCGTGATATCTTTAAGATTAAATTGGCAGTATATCCATGAGGTGAAGGCCCTAAATAAGTCCTTTGTATTCTTGAACTGTTTTATGGAGGGCCTGTATTATTAATGCCAGCAAAGTGAATAGGTCAATTTTAATGGAATGATTCATCCCAGTTCAGTACTCATCACGAGCCCAAAGTTCGATTGTTTAATAACATCCCTAGAATATGAACAGATCTGCTGATATAATTTGTATGATCCAGTGGAATGTTATAGTCATTTGCAATGTCCCCTAATGATTTGAGGGCACTGCCAGAGTACAACTGTAAATGCAAGATGAGGCCTTTATCCCACCTCTCCATCCAGGGGAAAAAGTGCATAGCTGAGTGAAAGTCAGGCTATGCCCTGAAAGGGAACAGTAGGGTCATCATAAGACTAACAGGATCTAACTTCTTTAGGGTTGCACATAGGACTGTGTAAATAACATTAAGATATTGTGAGGTTGCTGTAGAATCTGTGTTTATGATATCGCACAGTCGCACAGCTATTGTATATAGCATTAGTGAAGTTGAGTGTTAGTGACTCTACCCAAGGGCTGGCTATGAATGAAGACAGTGTGGATATATGCTGAATGGCATTACTCTTACCTAGTCTATGGTTGAGCCCCCCCTTATAACTCTCTATGAATCCGAAGCGCTGTTTAGACTAGGGAAAAGAATACCACACCAATCTGTTCATCTCCCAGCCCCCTCCTTGTACATGTTTCATTTCCCCAGCCCCTGCTTACACTTATCAAGGGTATCATAACTTGTCAGGGATTTGAGATGCATGGATAAGCTTAAAAATGGCCTAGTGGTCATTAACCTAATACACACCTACGAACCTATGTGCAAGCAGTATAATGTATGGCCATGGTTCACTAGGAGAAATAAGGAGGCCATAAAAACATTGTTTTTTATTATTCCATTTTCTCAGCAAATGCAATGGGATTTGAAGAAGGATTCCCAGAATGATGTAAAGTACCTTGTAGCAAAGTATCATTTTGACCAGGAGAAGATTGATTTTAAGAGGAACATTCCAAGTTTTCCACTACTTCACCAGTGAGTAAATTAAATGTAGATTTAACTGCCCATTCAGATCTCTTGTGTGCTTAACACTCAGCTCCTATGTTATAACTAAGTATTTAAAGGAAAGTAGCTTGAGTGTAAATTTTGAATTCCACTGTGGTGCAGTGGTAGCGCTGTTGCCTCACAGCAAGAGGTTCTCCCGTTCGATTCTCAGCTAGTGTGCGGGGAGTGCCTTCTGTGTGGAGTCTGCATGTCCTCCCCACGGGTCGAGTGGCATTCTGAAAGACATGCGTGAATGGGCGTGCCTCCGTTGCAGGTTGGGCATCGAGCTGGCAACTCGGCATGTGAAAATCTACTGCCAATCATTAGCGGACTGGAGTTCAGCTGTGGCGACCCCTAACCAGGAAAAGCCGAAAGACAACAACAGCTTGAGTGTAAATTTTATTTGTCTAGTTCAGTCTGAGTAGGATTAATCATGCATGTCATTAGAACTGACTTGGAAGCATTAACCATATAACCAGATAGCTGTTGCCAGCAGGAGAGGTTGTCCCCATGTCAGATAGGGTAAACACTGGGGTGTCTTGAAATATCAAAACGTCATCAGCAAAGAGAGCAGCTGCCTCATTTAGTTTGTTGACACCCTTACAGCTGGATGCAGGATGGAGTCTGTTCTGCAATATTTAGGCAAGTGGCTCAGAGGCAAGTATGAGTGACGGAGGAGCTAGATGGCACCTGCACTGAACTCCCTTGAGGACTGAAAATGACCTCAAAATATAGGGGTTTTGTGAGCCTCAATACAATGTGGTCAAAACCTCTTTAAACATATTAGGAAAACAATAGCAGGTTAAAACATGAACAAGGTAAGGTCATGTAATGTTATTGAAGATCTTGTCTGGGTCTAATGATAGCAATGGCATTGGCTAAGCATTTAGATGTTCTCCTCTAGGCATAACACTGCCCTCAAAATATGACCTCATGACAACCTGCTTTTAATGAATATAGTCTGGCAATGATACATGAAGGAGGATAATATGGGGTTAGCTGAGTTGCCCAGGAATTCATATAAATCTTGCTATAAGTGTTTGATATAGGTCAGGAGTTAGCAGGAGAAGCTGGATCCTTCCCAAGCTTTTAAAGTGAAATAAGAATAGACTACTTCTATGAGGGGGGCGATAGCCTGGGAAAATGCAGCTGAATAGGCATTTCAGAAAGATTTACTACATACTGTTGGATGAAGCAACTTACAGACCTTTGAGGATTGTCCATCACTTTTATGGGCTTTGTTGTTTTTTTAAGTTTTTAATTGCCATTAGAACTTCTAGCTTAGTAATGGGTTGAATGAGGTTAAACAATTTGTCTGGTGTTAGACTGGGCAATTTAAGGTGTTCATGGATAAGGTAAGTACTAGGGAAGATGAGACAATGGTAAGGGCCCATCTTTGTACATAGTTTGATAGTACTCCTGAAATATTGCTAGTGTGCCTTTCACGGAATAAGTTCCAGGGATTTTATCATATTGTTGACAAGACAGAATGGAAAACTGTTTTACATTCTTCCTGCACTTCTCGGTCACCCTAGAATAGGACTATATAGTATCATAGACGTAATTTTTCTAAGGCGATTTTACTTTTCTTGTTAAGAATATCTTAAATTTTGGCTTTAATCTGAGATAGAGTCTAAATGGGTGGGGCTTTTGGAAGTTACCTGAAGCTGGCAGATGAAATGGTAGTGCTCTTGCAGAGATTGTAAGTCTTTGTTCCATCTCTTCCACAGGCCAGTGGTCCAGGACCTCAACTTTGCATGCAAAAACCTTTATTTGAATCGCAGAAAAGGTGATGGGCATGATTTGTCCCCTCATGCTCTATTAAGAACTCCTGAGTGACATCCACCAGATATTTTCAAAAATCTGGATATTTAGTAAAGAATGACTGAAGCCTCCATACCTTGAGTAGTAAGGGTCACAAGACAAGAAAACAACTTTAATGGTGTTGTGATCAAAATATGGGTCGGGGTTGCTTTGTCTATAGGATGGAGGTCCAGAACATTCTTGGTTAGATGCATCTTATCTATTCTTGTAAAGGTAACAAACCTCAGACAGTGATATGTGTATTGGGTAGCACCTTGCCCATACAAACAGGCAAATATATCAATACTATGCCGTACATGCACCTGGATGTGGAAGTTAAACAAAATAACCTCAAAGCCATGATGTCCTTCATGCCCATAAGACAGTTATAGTCTCCTGCTTTAATAAGTGGCCCCTACTACAATTCTGAATATACTGGAGAATATTAAGCACCTCTCTGATACCTAAATTAGAACGACAATAGACTGAAACAACTGTTATAATTCTATCGCCATCTCCCAAGGTGACCTCAGCTACTTCACCCCAGTAAGTAAAAACTATTCAATAATGTTACATATGAACAGTTGTTCTTAATTCATTCCATCCAACGGAGTTCTAGAAGTTTGCGCCACAACTTTCAATGGCTGAAGCTTAGTTTTTTGACTGAACAAAATTCTCTCCTCACATTTCAAACAAATGTTCATAGCTCCAGAACCACAGAAGTTACCACACCTTTCAACCTTTTAGTGCAAGAAATCTGGGCAAAGACTATTGTAATCAGGAGACAAAAGCCTAAAACTATAGACGTTTTTTAAATATTGCTATTACAAACTTAGAAAGTTGCTAGAATAGCAGGCTTTGTGTTAGCATGCATTTTCTGAATGATATGAAGTCTGAAACGCAAATGCATCTCATTATTTAGTTACTTTAATCTTCAGTGATTGCCAGAAAACCATACATTTTTACAGAACAGAGCAAAAATAGGAGGTAAAAATTTGGTCATTCTGTGAAAATATGGTCAATTGAGAGGTATGGAGGCTGCTGAAAAGGTTACATTTCAAACTATTCAGCAGAAACTACTTTTATAGTGATAGTATTCTTTAAGTTCTAGATCTTAAACAGGATTTTATAAGTCAAAGTAAACACAGTAACTATTAAGTTTCTAATATGTTGTAAATAATGTACAATATTTCAGCATCTTCAAAGATACACACATACTGTTACCAGCATTTTGTTCATCCAGCCTAGTGCGCTCATATGAGGTGAAAAAGTACTGCCTGTGCTACTTTAAGATATTTAGAAAAGCATGACATTTGTGACAATATAAATAAATATTATGTGAACAATTAATTTCTCTTTACCTGCACTAGACAAAGGTCAAATATCAATACAGGTGCATTTGTCATTGTGTAAGCTTTAAGACAAAATCTTTTAATACACTGTATGTAGAATGGTTTTGGAATTATTAACTCAAATATGAACAAGCAAAATATGACACCTAGAGGAGTCAGGAGGATATAACAAGTACCTGGAAGTGTCACTCAGCTGAAAATGAGTTAATTAAAACAATCACCTCTTTACGATTAGTGGATGCATGGGCTGAGGATGCAGTTATGTTGTAGTCCCATGACCCTTTTCACCTCTTATTTTGATTATTTAGGTTATTTTGCAGTCATCCTAATACTGAGAACTTCACTATGTTTTTTTTTGTAAACTGAAATTTCTCAGACAATGGTCAGACTAATCACTTTATGCTGCCCTAAAAAGCGCTTAAAAGAGTGAAGCATATCGTGTCTTTAGTTAGTGGGATTTTGCTTTAAAGGCCTGAAAGTATCATTAAAGTCTTTACAAAGTCGTTGATGTCCATGAAACAGTTCAGAGAAGTACATTCACAGAAGTAAAATGAGCAGCTTGCCTGCAAGTAAACTTATTATGTGAGCACATGCAGACAGCTTATATGAAGTAAGGCCAAGTTAATTTTCATAATTAAGATATAGGGTACATTAAATGGTGAGAATGTAAACAGAATACGATGTTAAAAGAGCAGACATAACTAAGAGGGAGGGTAAATAGAGAAAATGTATTCAGTTAATGCAGTCAAATGTCATTATGCTACAAAGAAACATTTTAAACATAAATACTTTCACATTGATGTAATAATAATCCTCTTCAACGTTCTTGACCCATACTTAACTAAAAACAGACATACACAATGGGTATAAGAGAGACACAATGCAACATGGAAACAGAGGGTTGCAAATGTGATATTAATGTTGATATGCTGAGTTGAGATAGTGAGCAAGGACAGTGGTTACATTAGAGGCTATTTTCATACACTGTAGTTATTGAATATGACATCTATATACAGGGAATATATGTGTGATAACTGACAGTAGTGCTGTATTCTCTACTTCTTCACATATACACAATAAGAAATTAACCCTACAGCTGTTGTGTTATGCATGTCAACATGAGATATGTTTTTCCATTTGTCATTTGGCAACTATAGACAGGGGTTTATTACCTTGAAGTATGTATTAGAGATGCATGTGTTTATAGTCATGTACATCTTAAACAATAATATAATAACATTCAAACTACGCAAGTGACAAATGATAACACAGATCATAAATGCACAAGAGTCTTAACATAGCCCCATTTAAACTTTATAATAATCTTGAATAATGCCATATAATAAGAAATGTTATGTAAGTCCTCATGTCCTATAAAACTGTAGAGTGTAAAGAAAGCTGTTGCAGTAATATATAAATATTGAGAGAAAGACATGCAATACAGTGCATTCTTATTTGGAAATTAAATAATGTCTATGAACAATCAAAGATATACTCAACATTTGCATCTTGTCAGACTCAAACACATGCCAGGATAGATATCAGAAAGATGCATATCAACTTGTGACATCACAGAACTAGGCATACTGTGTGTATCAGCACTTCCCTATTGCAATGGGTATGGTTCCTTTACCTTGGAGAGAGATACCTTAAAAATATTGCCCTCTGACTATGCCTTAAATACTTCCTTTGCTTCAGCCATTCTTGTCCGACAATTATCTGACAGACAGATGTTACCAGATTCAAGCCCCTGCCTATCATACTATACAGATATGTGTATTGACTGTGTCTTCCACATGACATTAGCAATAGATCTTGCCACAAATAAATTAAATCAATATGTGAAGTAATGAAGGACATTTGAGGAATATTTGCACTATATGATTTTTGTCTGAATGATGACAAGGAGGTAACTAAGTTAATAGTCAAACAACTGTGAGCAGTGCAGTAACAGTGTTTCTTGAACAAGGAAAACGTTCCTGTTCTTTTGTACGGTAACGTTGTCCCAGAATTGAAAAATTACTGAATGCAGGAGCACTCACACCATGGCATTCACAGAACAGCTGTTTCTCTGGCAGGAAATTACAAGATGAGTTTATATTTCTTTCCCCAAATCAAAAACTGAGAATAATAACTTCATGCAGTATTGTTTGTGTAATGTCAGGACATTCATGTAAAGTTGCACTTTATGGAATTGTACAGCAAACTATGTAAGTCCACTGACTAACAGCATGTACATAAATCACATGTGCTAAAGTGAAAGTCTTAACACAATTGTCAGCCTCCACATATATGAAGTCATAACATCATATGATTGTCTTGCAAACCATTTGTATGCAATAAAAGGGATGAAGGAAGCTTCTCCCACTGTAACTGTGCATATCATAACAGTTGTGGATGTCATTTATGTATAACGGCATAAGGACACATAATAATTACAGTCAGTCAATGCGAGTTTCGAACACTAGACTATGTGAGGACAGAAGCTACGTGACATAGTGAAAAAATTAATGGACCATGGTGCAAGTGCTAAATTTGTGAGATATTTGGGTATTTGTAGGTGTGGCATCATGCTATTTCTGCAAGGGATATGTGTCCTGTAATTTCTTTAAAAGACTTGGTATATGTCTATTTCTTACACAACTTTGCCTACTGCTAGGTATACCCATACACACATAATGCATAATGCAGTTGTCACTATGACAAGAGAATGGCAATCATGCACAATATGAAGACAATATGGATTCAAACACATGCCTTACTAAGGCAAAAGCATACAAAATGTTGTCTCATTTTCTCATGCCACTGGAAAAGCCTTAGTAGCTCTCTTGGGAAAGCCAAATGTCATCCAGTGGCATCATCATTATTTAGTAAAGCATTTCTGTGTGAAAAATGAGCAGAAATTGTTGTTATATGAATCCTCAGCTATACATGTACACAGTAGATAGCTGTGTGACACATTGTTACCTACCTGCACATTCCCAGTCATACGAACACAAGTGAGTCTAAGGAGTAATGGCTGAGTTTGAACTGACTACCTAAGATCACAAGCTACAGAATACTGCCTGAATCACATGTGTCACAAGAGATGTTGGCTTACAATTGTGACTGTGCACATTTGGATAGTATGGTGATGTTCTTCTAAAAAAACTATAAATATGGTTGAAGAGTAACAACACACAGCTACACATATTATAGGCATCAGAAGCCTTCTCTACAAAGCACAGCAGACAAACACACATTCACAGTAGTCAGCCATTGCTGGATTTAAATCTCATACCTATTTAGTTACACTGTCTACAGAGCACAGTATCAACAGCCAGTACCACAGGATAAGTTATCCCACAACTGTGATAAGAGTTTATTTTAAACAGCATGATGTAACCTCTGTGTTTCCAAAACTGAGTATTGCCTAGGGGTAATAGAAATTTATAGGGTAGACATCTGCCAGTGAAAATATATCTCTTAAGTGGAACTTTACATAAGAGGGTGTTGACACAGATTCAGCTGTATTTAACAGTACACACAATCACTCTAGTGAACAATTTTGGATTCAACCTCCCTACTCATCTAATTACACAGTTTTTAGAACCCAAAATTGGCCAGAAGTACCACAGGAAAAGTCTGACTTGAAAGGGAAGAGACTCCACTTTTGACATGATGATTTCATCAGAGTGATGTAGTGAAGATGCTTGTTGTAAAAGTGGAATAAGGAGATGAGGGAATCCTCTCCCAAGTTATATTCTTCATACCTTATATTGTAGCCAGATAAATCAGTTCATCACTGTGAGGTTTGAACCTCTTACTTATCTAATTATGCAATCTATAAATTGTGGCAAGCTCCACATGGGAAGTTTGAATCTGAAGGTGACAGAGTGCACTTTGGACAGTATGACCTCATCAGAGTGTAGCAGAGAAGATACTTGTGGTAAAAGTGGGATAAAGAGCAGAGGGATCTCTGTCATAAGCTAAATTCTTCTCAGTTGAAGTGGACACAGCACATCTGTTGTTGAGGCTTTACTTACCTGTCACAAGGCCCACACACACACACACACACACACACACACACACTCAGATTCAAGCCACCTACCTAACTAGTTACACAATATGAATCACAAGTGCCACAGAAGAAGCCTGACTTTAACTTTTGTAATGTATGCTACTACAGCAAAGATTTTAGGACAAATGCATGTGTCAGGTCAGGCCAGTGTAACAGCACTGCTCCTGTCCCATGTAATTAAATACTTCTCTGCCAACATCTATATAGTGTCATTCATGTACATTGCATTATTGTGAGAAACATGTAACCGTTTCACAGTATGGAGTGTCAATGACAGTCACAATTGAAAAACAATGGCTTGTCAAGCAAGCATTCATGACAGTTCATCACTGGATGACTGCATGCATAGTTACCATCTATTATGTCTCTGTCAGTTGTCTTTTCTCATGCTTGCACAATGTGTATTAACAATGCAAACAGATACTTCATAAACATGAGAGTGCACTTCTGAATAACAGTGATGGATTGTGTGTGAAAAGGTTCCACATGCAAATGCTGAGGACAAAAAGTGAAGTGTTTTTGATGGGCTATTTCTGGCCATGTGTGCTGGATGTTATTCTATTGTTTGACCAGACTGAACATGTGAAAATGGGGTTTTTAGGACAGTGGTAAAAGGGGGGGGGGTAGCCAAGCAGAGTGTAGGACACAAGGCAAAGAATACAGGAGTTTGCAGGAGGGTGGTGAGAGATGATCATAGCTATCCATTTCTTCAGAACATATATGTTGTATTGTACACACAGTTTCATGACTTTGGAGAGTCAGCACACCCAGGGATGCATGCCAGCAACAGAATAATGTTGTATGGAAAATTAGACCAAATGAAGGGCATCAAAATTATTTTTTTTTTTTGGAGACAGAAATGTTGGTTAAGGTGATTAGGAATTAGAGGCTCAGGTAGGCCTGGTAGGTTGGAAAGCTAGCAGAGACATACAGTGCATTAACGACAGACAGGGATTGTGATGGACACAAATGGTTGGAGTACCCCATGATTGGGGATAGATAGGAGACGTTGAAGGTGCATCCATGTCCAGACTGAGAGTAATAAAAATATAGTCTTCACCCTCATAACTGTCATCACTAAATTCTGTGTCAGTTGCCTGCATCAGTGGCATCATTTTGGCAACATGACACAGTACCTTTTCAACACTGCCAACTCAGACACTGAGGCCCCCCTCCATTATGTCCTACACTAGCCCTGTCAGCTCCTAAAGGATGACAAAATCACCACCACCACTACTACTGCTTGTAGAGGGGGCAGAGCTACCTGATGCAGGTGAAACAGGTAGAGCAGAAGCTGTAGAGGCAATGCTGACAGGATACAACCCGGATGTGCTGGATGTCTGCGCTGCCTCTAGTGGTGTCACTACATCGACTTGTAGAGGTATGATGGGTTGAACTGCAGTGGGAAATGCAGCTTCCTGTGCTGATGGTCATTTGATTTGCAGCAGCATAGTAACCAAAAGAGTTATACATGTATAACATACATATATATATATATATATATATATATATATATATATATATATATATATTTATGTGTATATATATATATATATATATATATATATATATATATATATATATATATATATATATATATATATATATATATATATATATATATATATATATAGATATATATATATATATATATATATATATATATATATATAAAGAGAGAGAGAGAAATGAAAGATAGGATTTAGGGAGACTAAAATGGGAGAATTATATCAATGTCATGTCACAAAGCTTTTTTATTTTAATGCATAATCCAATATGAGAAATAAATAAGCACACCTCGACCATATCCAGATATGATGGGAAGGCATTAATGTGTCATAACGTCAATCAATTACAGTGGTATATTATGACTAATAGAATCATGTATTGCACTATGCCATATCAGATATCTGCTTTCATAGTTAATAATTGCATTTTCCAAAATATAATTGTTAATGTCATTCAGTATTGCAGTTAGTATATTATAAGTACCATCCTGGCCAAAAAAAAAATCGAATGTATGTTTCTGGGTATTGAATCCACATACAATTAAGATGAAGTATTCATTGTTTAATGCAATCACCAAGATTTATTAGTGCAGGCATGCATGCTTTATTTAAACGTTAAGGTATGCCTGCTCAAAATATAGAGCAAAGGACTGAAAATACTTCTCTGCCTTGAATTCAGACCTGGTGCATACTTGCCCTGTGCCTCTCTGGGGTGAGTTTGTCTCTTCTGATGAGCCTCATAGTTATCTGCTATCCTTACTGCAGCTATATATGAAAGCATAATGAATAACTTAATTTGCTGGCTAATTAATACCATATCATAGAGTTCTGATGGGCCAATATACTTTCACAACTGGGGGTGTTGCAATCTTAAAATAATCCTCCCATCAACTTAGGTGGTCCTGCTTGTGGCACTTCATGTCACTATAGTTGTGATGACATAGCTCTTGAATGAGTGGAAATGCCAGTTACACTGGACCCTTCACAAAGGGGTTTATATCACTTGATCGAATGCTTAATTGAGTGAATAGCTATTTTTCAAACCCAATTCAGTGAATGTTCAATTAAGTAAACAATCATTTAAGTGAAAACTTTCCTAGGGAAAAAAACTACTGGGTCAGCAAACAACTGTAACAAACACAACAACATTTAAAACTCTGCAAATTTGGGGGCTTTGCCCCCACCCCCCAATGTGGGGTGCTTTGCCCCCACACTCCCCCTAACTAAATATACCAACTCTGAAATTGCAGTACAGTGGGAAAAAGGGCAAATTCCCAATGATGGCCAACCAAGTCCTTGCCCTAGGAATGTTTTCACTTAAATGATAATTTCTTTAATTGAGCTTTCACTGAATTAGGTTTGACGAATAGTGATTCGCTCAATTAAGCATTTGATCAAATGATATAGACCCTTCACAAGGAGTGCCACAAAAATCCTACTCCTCAACACCCCACCCTTGTGGTTTAAATGGTACACCATCCCTACCAGTGCCAGCCAAGTCTGCAACAGTCAAACCATAAATATTTGTCTGAATTGCCATCCAATTCATAACGTATGTGTAACAGCTTGTTTGCAAAGACAAACAACCTTGTCAACTGCATTTGCACAATTGAAAGCAGAGCAATGGCTTGGCAGACACATCGTCTTTGATTATATTAAAAAGCCCAGAAGTTATAAAATATGGCAGTAAGATTTGTCCATGTGTGGTGCTCAAGCTATTTACTCATTTTCTAGTGTTAATAATTGAAATGTTTTATGGCATTTGCTATAATCATGGTTGGTTATAGGAAAAATGGTATGACTTGTGACATATTGGGCTTTTGGGACTTACATACCTGTAAGATTGAAAAGTGCCATCTGGGAATTGAACCCATGCAAAAAAAAAAAAGATAAAAATATTAAAATGTTCTTATTATCGGTCAGTACCACTGGAAAACTCATTTTTGATATGGTAATTAGAAGTATTTTTATTTAAGAATGAATGGAGATATACTTCAGAGATACATGCAGTCCCATGACTTTAATTAGTCATGGCACTGCATCTCTATGTATAAGGTAGTATTGCTGGTTGTAAATACATTTCAGATGCACTGAATTGCATGACTTGAGTAACACATGTGGGAGTATGTTATATGCATATTTCACAAGACATACTGTCCCAAACACATACTTATGATATGAGTATCTGATAACTCATAATGATTATAGCAAAAATATTGTGCACATCGTAGCTATGCAAGTGCATTCTAAATTAAATATCATCATTTTCAAGTTTAACATAATTTACACACATTATGTTGAACTACTACAGCAAGCATTAATGACACATTTATTGCAATACCAACCAAGAAAGTCAAAATCAACAAAGTAAAACGGAAAAAAGGTTCCAAGTCACCAGTGAGATGAATCTGTGAATCTTTATTGTAAATCCAACAACAGATGAGCGCTTTCGTCTCGGTGTGAGACTTCTTCAGATAAAACTATACCAGTGCTACTCATATTATATATAGTACCATAAATTACCCTAATTACCTATTAATTAAGATTTAATTAAAATTTAAAGTGCCACCAACAAATAGTGTGTAACATACTAAAATAGTGTGCCAAATAACATCACTACCAAAAATTTAATAAATTATATGAATAAATGTAAAAAATATATAATGAAATAATTAAACAATTGAATGTTTGAATATTTAAATAATAACATGTCCCCACATATATGTGGGCATAATCTTAAAATACAAATACAAGTATAAAACTATATAATATGTTGTGAATCTTTTATATTTGTTTAAAACCGTTCCAACTAAAACATTGTTACAACGACAACATGTATAAAATAGCTCACACTTTTCCTGCTCTCTCTGCTAAAATAGCTTTGATACTAGTGTATTCATTGAGGCCTGGGGGAACATTAGCCTTGAGCCTCAATTGCCATCTCAGTTCCCTGTTAAGTAATACATTCTTCATATCACCCCCTCTGGGGTTGTTCTTAACCAAATCAATAATCCCAAATTTAAAACTACTAAATGAAGTACAAAAAACTGAATGTTTATATAGGGCACTGGTTTCTTTCCTAATCCTAATGTCATTAATATGTTCATATATTCTATCTTTCAGTGCCCTTTCAGTTTTTCCTATGTAAAAAGATGAACACTGTGTGCAAATAGCCAAATATACCAACATTCTAGTATGATAATTACCCTTACAAAATTTAACTATACTACCTAAACCATTATTCAATTTTATGGACTCCTCTTTGTAAATATGTGAACATTGCCCACACCTTCCACATGAGCTAGTTGCTTTTTTGGTGTTGTCTCTGTTTTCACCCTTCTCAAATAACCTTTTAAAACTAATACCTGTCTTATGAGTAAAATGAAGTCTATTACCTACCACCTCATAAACCTCCTTATTGTTTTTTAATATACACCAATTAGCTTCCACTATGTGTGTGAACAAGTCAGAAAACCCATTAAACTCAATTACACATGCCCCTTGATAATTTTTTATTTCCTTGTCAGGTTCCACCACTTTTATAAAAGGTTGACCTAATAAAGCCTTATATTTTGTTCCCCAGCCATTGTATACTTATTCTAGTATTTTACCCCCCCCCCATCTCTCTTGGGTATCCTCTCTCGACAAACTTTTTACCCAAGAAATTAAATTCTTCAAATAAGTCCTGAAAATCAGATGTCATCCTCGCTAACCTAACTGCCTGTCCCTTAATCAGGCTCCTTTTTTGATGAAAAGGATGAAAACTATCATGGTGTAAATACCCATTACACCATGTGTCCTTACGAAAAATCCTGGACTTAAATCCTTGCGATACTTTACTAATAGTGATGTCAAGATAATTAATGCTGTTTTCTTCGACATTATATGTGAATGAAAGAAAATCAGTGGTGTTGTTTAAATAATCAATAAACCCCTCTGTACTTTCCTTAGAACCCTCCCATATCACAAAAATGTCATCCAAAAATCTCAAATAGCACTTTATTTGCTTCATATATTTACTTTTTAACACGTATCTTTCTTCCCATTCTAACATCACTAAATTGGCGTAGATGGGGGCACAGGTTGCCCCCATAGCTATGCCACTGACCTGTTGGAAATATTCTCCTTGGAAGCCAATATAATTGTTGTCTAATACGACTTCCATAAGTTCCGAGATCAATAATTTCTGATCATGAGATAAATCTGAATGCTTATAAATACTATCTTCAAAAAATTCCTGACCTTCGACTCATGGAATACTTGTAAATAAATCCTTTACATCTATGTTTAAAAATATACAATTTTCTGACCACAAATCATTATTTATTTTACCAAGAAAATCCCAGGAGTCCTTGATTAAATGTTCCATCTTAGTAACTATATTCTTAGTAAGTCTATCTATGTAGACTGCTAAAGGATGTGTTTTTGAATTTTTTGCTGAGACGATGGGTCTAAATGGGGGCTCCAAAATAGACTTGTGAACCTTAGGCACACCAAAAAAAATGGGGAATAATAGGATGTGCTTGCCTCAAAAATTGGTGTGTCAATTTTTCCACTCTGTTTTCTATCAAATATTCGTCCAAAAGAGAGTCTATCCTCTTATAAGCTATTTGTATCTCATTATAAGAAACTGGGGTATAAGTGTTTGTGTCCAACAAAATATTAGTTAAAACATTATTGTATTCCTCATTGTTGTAAAGTACCACTCCCCCACCTTTATTAGGCTTCATAATTCTGATATTGTTTTGTGCTTTTAACTCCAAAAGTAGCCTCTCTTCGTCATTACTCAAATTATGATGTTGCCTTTTCTTTCTATTTTTTTGTATGTGCTTCATAAATCTCGTTCGTAACTATATTCTCAAAAGTAGAGATAGCCGGATGTAAAGGGGGTTGTATGTACTATTCCTAACCAAACCTCTGTTAGAGGTAAAATTTTCACTCACGGTTTTTTATGAATCAAGCTAAGGTTTAATTTTCTAAGGTATAATTTAAATTCTACTAAGATGTGGGCTAAATTCCCGTACTGTGATCTAACAAACTTAAAACCTTTTGAAAATAAATCAAAAATGTTTTTTCTCCAAAACAGTGGATGTGTAGTTAAAAATTTTAAAACCTCTGTGTTCAGGAACTATGCCATCAGTATCATTTGTAATATTGTTTATCTGCCCTTCCTCCCTGCATTCTTCCATCCATAATTGTTCCCATGTGAACTTATTGGATACCCCAGGTCGGAAGGGAGTTGGGCCTTGCTTCATTGCTATAAATATAGTCATGATACTCATTTGCATTTATTGTTACATTCTTAATCAATATATTGTGACAAATTGCATTCTGACCCCCACTATAAAATTATCAGTTAATTGGATTCAAACTCTACATCACTTGTGTTATTTCTCAAAACTCGCTTTGCTTAAATGTTATACAACAGGGAAAGCTGTAGATCATAGTGTGTGTATGTGTGTGTTGTACATTTAAAGCCACTGTGGTTCATGGCAACATGCATATAAGTACTGAGCACATGTAAGCAAAGTGCCATTTTGTGTAAGAAGCCAGAGTGAAAGCATGTATGTGTGTAGCAGTCAGCTAGCTAGCTTAAGTTTTATGTTCCAGTCATCCATTCTGATGTGTTTGTGTGTAAAAACATCTTAAATGAACACCCAAACCTCATTGTCTTATTTGAATACACAAGACGAGTGACATTGTGTCAGAATGGGATCTGAAGTCAAAACCATGAGGTGCACAGTCAGTAATGGAGGACAAATTGCAAATAACTCACAAACAGGTCAGAAACAATTTCCTGGTATTTAAACTCACTTAAATGATTTTGTACTTGATGAATATGAAACAAAGCATTCAAAATGCTCAAAACAAATTACTGAATAAACAAAATGTTTGAAACTGCAACATACCGATAAAAGTACTCAAAATAATTACGGGAATGTTTGAAATAGTATCTGAATCATATAAAATGTTCAAAAAGGGAAAACAACTGCATTTTTTTGCAATGTACTACTTTTTCACATTAACTAAAGCTATTCAAAATATCCGAGCTGTGCAAAGTGTTGGCAGTGTGTGCAATATTACAGGACAGTCTTTTCAAAGAGTACAGTCATTTCAAAGAGTCTGCTGTGCAGTTGAATATTATCATAAGTACCTGGTGTGGGTTTGAAACTTATTTGGCATGGCAGAAGGATTTTGCAGACCTGGTCTGCTTGGAGTCTAATATTACGTTATAGAAAAACCTAGTCAGTGAATGCCTGTTTGCCTACCAATGAACAATGAACTCTTACTACTTCGAATGGACACTTCAGTGAATTTTTTCCTAGGGGGAAAAATTGCTTGGCCAACCAAAAATGGGACACTATTTGCAAACCTTCAAAGTAGGGGGCTTCACCCCCAAACACCCCAATGTGGGGACTATGCCCCCACACCCCCCCCAACTAAATATACCAACTCCGAGATTTCACTACAGTGGGGAAAAGGGTAAATTCCTGACTTTGGCCAAGCATGTTTTCCCCCTAGGAAAAAAGTTAACTGGAGTGGCCATTCCAAGAAGTGAGTTTTCACTGTTTATTGGTCAGTGAACAAGCATTCACTGACTAGGTTTTTTCACAACATAGTATAGACCCATCCGCTTGTGTTTGATGACAATATTGCAGGAAATTAGAGAGTGTTTGAGCAAGAATATGATATTTTCATACAGGCTTTTTCTGACAAAGACGCACGTACAAAAATATTTATTCTGCTTAATTTAGCTAGTTCAGAAGCCATTGAGACAGAATGTTCATTTGTGTATGCACCTGCTGTGTTTGCAGGGGAGGGAGAAAAGCACCATACTGTGGTACAGGCAGAAACACAGGAAGACCCTGAGTGCTTAAAACATAAATTTAGAGAAATGTGCAAACCTCAAACAGATATTACAATGGAAAGGCACATATTTTACACAAGAGATCAAAAGCCTGGGGAAAGTTTTGGAGCATATGTAATGTGCACATTTGGTGATTTGAGAGATGAGTTGATAAAAGACAGGCTTGTATGTGGTGTTAATAATGATGCCATGAGAAATATTTTGCTTTAAGACAGTGTTTCAACTTTAAGCAAAGCCAAAACCATAGAGATTTGTCAGATATTTGAGCTTACAGAAAAGAACACAAACATGCTTATGAATGAAAAGAACATGCTGGTAGATTCTTGCGGCATGAATGTTGATAGTATGCAGCATGAGGTTAAGGGATATAAGTCAAAGGGTGTGGCTGCAATGAGACCCAGGGCAGCTTCAGTAAAACCCAGAGCACATTCAGTAAAACTGAGGGGTGATTTTGCAAAACCCATGGTAAACCTTATATTCAACTGTCGTAATTGTGGTGGAAACAATGAGCCCAAATGACAAAAGTGCTTAGCTTTTGGTCAGCAATGCCACAGATGTACAAAGTGGAATCGTTTAAGAAAGCTTTGTAAATATAAACAGGCACAGTATTTTATTGAGACAGAGCACTCAAAGAAGCAAGTTGATAAAATAGAAAGCTGCAAACCTACTTTTTATGTTGATGGTGTGTCTTTGCTTGAGGAAAAGGTTAATGCAGTAGATTTGTTGACAAGGAACAAAGTATTTTGTATTGTCAGATTAATGGGAGACCTGTAGAGCTCAAAGCTGTTACTGGTTAAAAGTGCAATGTTATGTCAGTAGAAATGTTTTCTAAAGTAAAAGTTGGTGAAAGGTTGATATTGCAAACTGTGCGAAGCTTATTGCTTATGGTGGTGAAGAGATTCAAACGTAAGGCTCAGTAGTGTTTTCATGCCATTCTGCTGGGAACACCCATGACTTGCAGGTTTGCATAGTCAAAAGACACGTGCAGTCATTGTTAGGCCTCAAAGACAGTTTGAAAATGGGACTGGTTTCATTTAATAAAAAAGTCCACCATGTGAGCATAAGTGATAATAGTGCAGGTTTCACATAGAATATTTTTTTCTGAATATGCCGATGTTTCTAAAGACGAGCTTGGCAAACTCCCAGCTGTGTACTCCTTGAAGTCAGACCATGAGGTAAACCCAGTTGTCAGACCAGTACGGAAAGTTGCAGTAGTAATGCAGGGCAGAGTAAAAGCAGAGCTAGACTGTATGGTGCTAGGAGTAACTTGTCCAGGAGAAGCACCAACTGAATGGTTATCTTTCATGGTAATAGCTCATATGAAAAGCTCAGATGACATTCAAATATGTTTTGGTCCAAGAGATTTAAACAAAGCACTAAAAAGACCTCATCATCTGATGTGAACAGTTGAAGAAGTCACTGCTCTCATGCCAAATGCCACTGTTTTTTCTGTCTTAGATACAAAAAGTTCATTTTGGCAAATTTTGCTTGATTGGAAATCTTACTTGCTAACCACTTTCAGTACACCATTTGGAAGATACAGATTTTTGAGAATGCCATTTGGAATAAATTTTGCCGGTGAAGTCTTCCAACAAGCAATGGATCAAATTATTTCAGGTTATCCATGTGCTATTATAATAGATGATATTCTTGTCGGAGGCAATGGTGAACTTGTACATGATAGAAACCTCAAGAAAGTTCTGGAACATGCTTATGAGCTGAATCATAAGCTGAATCTTCAGAAGTGCAAATTCAGGCTACAAGAAGTTACTTATCTGGGTCATTTGTTTACTAGTTCAGGCTTACAACCAGATCCATCCAAGCAAGAAGCAATTCTTGAGATGTCAGCTCCAGACAATGCCACCTCCTTACAATGTTTTCTTGGCATGGTCAGCTATTTAGGCAAGTTCATTCCAGATGTGAGTGAGCTTTCAGCACCGCTAAGAGAGCTGACATGTAAAAATGTAACTTGGTCCTGGTTAGAACAACATCAAAGAGCATTTGATGTCCTAAAACAGAAAATTGTCAGTCCACCCACTTTGAGATATTATGATGTTCACAAACATGTAACTCTTTCCTGTGATACTTCATAATGTGGTCTTGGTGCAGTCATTATGCAGACCAGTAGCCTAAGTGTCTAGAACTCTAACCCAAACTGAGATGCAGTACACATAAATTGAAAAAGAGCATTTGGCAATAGTGTTTGCTTGTTTAAAGTTCCATGATTATATTTATGGTTGACCTATCTAGATTGAGACTGACCACCAACCTTGGGTTACTATTTTGAGAAAACTAATGCGCACAGTTCCATCCAGAGTGCAATGCATGATGTTAAAATTGCAAAATTGCAATTTCCATATGGTTTATACAAATAGCAAACTTCTTTATCTTGCTCATACTTTTATTCCAATCACCCAGGCAAACCACTGAACAGTGTAACAATGAGAAAGCTGATTTTGAAGTCATGGACGTCAGAATCATTTTCCTCTACATGTCTTGACTAGCTGAGAACTCACACAGCTTCAGATCCAATTCTCCAAAGCTCAACCATTTTATCAGTCAAAGACGGCCTACAAAACTATTTTGTTTACCACTAGATATACAACAGTGTTTTCCTTATAGAGACGAGATTTTGATGGAAGATGGTATCACCACAAAAGATCCAAAAGTGGTAATTCCAAAATCTCTGCAACAAGAGAATAAAATCTTGCATTAAGGTCACCCGAGGATGGATTCTACCAAAAGAAGGGTGAGAGGACTAATATTATGGCATTCTATGTCAAAAGATAATTAGAAGGAAATCTCAGCTTGTTCTATTTGCAATAGTACTAAACCGCATCAACAAAAAGAACCACTTCAGCTAAACCAGATTTTTGAACTGCCTTGGTTGACAGTAGCCATAGATATTTTCAAATGGAATCATCAACATTATTTGGTAGTAGTCGACTCTTATTCAGACTGGTTCGAGATTGACCTACTTCCTAACCTAACTTCTAATACTGTCATTACAAAATTGAAGAGACATTCTGTCCATAGTAGTCCACACAAAGACATTTCTGATGATAATGCATAGTTTTCAAGTCAGCAGTTCAAGAGGTTTGCTGAGACATGTGACTTTGTTCTTATTACTAGTAGTCCTGAGTATCCACAATCTAATGGCTTGGCTGAACATGCAGTTCAAAGTGTGAACCAGTTGTAGAAATCCAAGAGACAAAACTGATATTTTTTCTCCATTTGTTTAATCTAAGAAACATTCCTTGTGATAATCTTCTTGGCTCATCTGCTAAGAGACTTATGTTGAGACAAACCAGAACTACACAACCAATCAGTAAGAATTTGTTCCTTCCAAGTGTTAAGAACAACAAAGCCCAACTCATGAAAATTTGTTTGTCACAGAAACTTCATTATGACAAAACCAGTAAACCTCTAAAGCATTGAAAGAAGGAGAGATAGTGAGGATGCAGACTGTGATGTCCGTGCACTGGCCCAGTAATCAAGGAGCCTGAATCCTCACCACTAGCCCCAGTGAGGGCATCCACATTGGGAGTATAACAAGTACATACACAGTAAACTACAATTTCCCTTAAGAGCACACAGAGATCACAATCAGTCAGGGGCTGGTTTCTCCGTTTCTCTCCAAATCCCCAATAAGACTCCCCACTGGCACAGCTATAGTGTTCAGACCTCAGCAGAGTAGTCAAGCCAAAGCCTCCAGTACCCTCTCTGTCCAACCAGTGCTTCATGTCCCTGCCCAAGTAGCTGACACACGCACACAAACTTTGAGATTTGATTTATATGCAAACATACAGATACTCCTGGGGAAGGCTGTCACAGGTTCAATAGCATGCCCCTTCTGCTCAGGCTATAAGGTAGTAACCACTTCCACCAACAACTCTTATCAGCTACTCTAAAGGCCCTTACCAAAGGGTGCCCAATTCTACTGTGCAATTTTACTGTTATCCAATTGATAAGTGTGACTGAGACTTGAAGTCTATTTAGGAGTGGCCTATACAGTATCACCAAATACATGCAAGTATTCTACGAGCTTAAATTATCTGTACACAAAACAGCCACAGTTAAAAAGGTTTAAATATGTTTAATAATAAATAATAAAAACACAAGACAATATTTATTAACTCAACACAATGACATTAGAGAGTTCAGAAATCACAGGAAATACTTTAAAACAACATTGTAGGATAGTCTCACATATAGAAAACAGCTAGACTAATCTTACTATTTCTATCTAGCTCTAACAGAAATCAATGTTCTAAATATCTTACTCATAGAGCAAAGCAAAGTGCTGGTGAGCTAATGTGTTCAGGTTCAGACACAAATGCAAAAAGCCATTCTTACTTACTGAGATAGCCTTTAAATTGATAATACACATTACTGCTGAGTCACTTAAGATTACATCATTCTTGACACTTCTGCTTAAGTTTCCCAGGCTCAAAGAACTTAAAATTTAACATTTCTTTGTAACCTGCACCTGTCAGGAAGCCACAGCAATAAAATACACTTTACATGTGAAACCTAGTAATTATCTCTGTCTTACAACAATAGAAAGAATTTCCAGCTGAAGACATCCTGTCTCCAAGCTTCAGATCACACACAGTTGTAAAATTCTTTACTTATCAGCTTTCTTCTAGCAGGGTACACAGTGGTTACATTTTTAAGTTCAGCACACAACATAGTTTTCTTACATTTGTTAAACAAGCCTGTGGATCATGTTAACATTTACAGTAGCATATAATTATTTACAAAATTCTATCTAGCTGGGCTGGTAGCCCCTCATTTTATCACATGTCATCCCCCCTGAGAACTCAAGCTAGTTTTTCAAGTGTCTCTTGAGAAATGTTGCTTGAGAGGGTTAGGTCTATCTGGATATACCTTACCCCATTCCTTGTCTTGACAGCCCATCTGCATTGGCATTGCTAATCCCACTGCGGTGCTGCACTGACATATCATATGCTTGCAACTTTAGGCTCCACCTTAGTAACTTGGCATTTTGCTGGCTGGCTCGATGAAATCATGTTAGAGAATTGTGATCTGTAACTACAGTGAATTTCAACCCATACAGATAAGGCTAAAATTTTCTGCAGTGCCCACACTATGGGTAGGCATTCCTTTTCTACAGCTGCATAGCACTTCTCCCTGGGTTGCAGCCTATGACTGAGATAAACCACTAGGTGCTCTTCTCCCTCTGAAGACAACTGGCTAAGTACAGCCTCCACCCCATGGTTTGAAGCATCCACCTGCACAACAAATTATTTGCTGCAATCTAGACTGGCTAACACAGGGGGTCATCCCAAAGCTTCTTTAAGCTTCTGTAATGCATGCTCACATGCTGTGGTCCACACTACCTTATCTGGCCTGTTTTACCTTGTCAGGTCTATGAAGGGAGCAGCTATGGTACTCTAACTGGGGACAAACTTTCTGTAGTACCCTGCTGTTCATAAGAATGCTCTCAGTTGCTTTTTCATAACAAAGGCAGGCCATGCCAGAATGACTTCCACTTTGACAGGTTCTGGCCTTATCTTATTACTCCCCACTCTATGTCCCAGGTAAGAGACCTCTGCCATACCCACCTTACACTTGTTGGGCTTTATGGTCAACCCTGCCCTGTGTAATCTGCCCAGCACCTCCCTGACATGCTGAAGGTGCTTTTACCAGGAATGGATGTAGATGGCAATATCATCTAGTTAAGCAAGAACAAAATCTCCTGCACCTGCTAGGATATGAGCTATCAGCCTCTGGAAAGTTGCTGGGGCATTTTGTATCCCAAAGGGCATCTTTGTGAACTCATACAAGCCAAATGGAGTCACAAAGGCTGACCTCTCTCTACACTGGGAGTCAAGGGCACCTGCCAGTAACCCTTGGTAAGATCAATGGTGGTAAACACAAAACAAAAGTCCAGGAGAATGAGATGGCCAAAACGAATCCAATAAACAAAGAAAAGCACCAATGAGCCGTATCCACCTTGAAAATGTTTAATAAATCCCACAGCAAGTGAAGTAAAGCCCAGCACAGCACACAGTAACGCTGAAACGACTACCAGCTCATTTTAGTCTCCAACTTCATCAGAAAATTCTGACAATCCAAACCCCTCCCCATTTATACCCTTACACATTAACAATCAACAGTTTTAAAAAATCATGTGACATCAACTGAAACTTTCTAAAGCAGAAGTAAAAAACATCCATACAAAATAAAAGTTCCCCATTTTATATTAAATAAAACCTTCTTTTTAAAAGCATGTAATAAATAAATACTTGAATAAAATCACATATTAAATACATACACAATAAATAGTTCAAATGAGTAATTATAGAGTTCATAGGTTTGCTGCCCTTAGTTTCTAGACAGGGGCTAGGGAAACTATGTCGTTCACACCTGGCAACTTGCTGGCTTCCAGCACCAATTGCCAGTAAACCTCCCTGTACTCCAGCATGGTTTCCCAAGAACCACCCCTACCATACATTAATATCTCATCCAGAACAAAAAAAGTGTACGACGCACCTTCACAAATCAGAGTGTGCTTGTATAAAATATTTCTATTGTTACCTCTCCTGATGTCATAAAGATGTTTGTAAATTCTTCTCTTTAGACATCTTTCCATTTTACCTATATAAAGTGCTTTACATGTTTTACAAGTTGCAATGTAAACAAGCCCTTTACATTCACAGTTAAAAAAAGATTTAGATTTTATATGTCTGTTCCTATTACTAATAGTAATCTCAGAGATGTCAGAAATGTAGGGACATTGCTGACATGCTCCACACTTGAAGGTACCCACCTTTCTAACAAAACCATCTCCAAGCTTATTTTCCATAAGGTCCTTAATGCATCTACCTTTTCTGAAAATGAACTTTAATGGAACATCAAATTTTAGGTTCAAATCAGAAAACTTAAAGAACCTGTCACATTCCTTTTGGACTATGTGTCTAATAACTTGGGAATCTCCACTAAAATCCAAAATAAAAGCATTTCCATATGTGTCATCTTCACCTTTTCTCAAATCCCTCTTCCTTTGTGTTGGTGTCAGTAGAACATAGAATTGGTGTAAATCTTTCTTTCCTATACTGCAATACCTCTTCCTGAACTTCCTTAATTAAAATTTCTGAATATCCTCTTTCTAAAAACATACGCTTCAACAAATCACACTCATCCCTAAAGTAATTGTCATCAGAGGTCATCCGACTACCACACACATACTGCCCTTTCACTATATCTTTCTTCTGAGAGTGAGGGTGGGCACTTGAAAAATGCAGAAATTAATTACAATACATCTCCTTCCTATACACTTTTGATTCAAAACCACCTTCACTCGTCCAAAGATTGACATCGAAAACATCTATACTATCATAACCAATCTTGTAAGTAAATCTGAAAAAATCAGTACTGTTGGAAATGTGTTCGAAGCAATTCATAAATTCCTCCTCACTCTCTGTCCAAAATATACCGATGTCATCTAGGAAACATTTGTATAGTGGCCAACAATCCTTAAACACTGAGTTAAACACGTATTTCTGCTCCCACCATGCCATCACTAAATTTGCATAGGTGGGAGCACACATGGCCACTCCCTTTAACTGGCGGACGAATCCCCCTTCACAATAAAGGAAGTTATTAATACCAGTTCCATCAAAACAGTAAAAACATAAATCACCTTCTCAGTAAAACCATTGTCATTTCTTAAAATCTCTTCAAAGAACTCCAACCCAGTCCTATGAGGAATAGAGGTGAAGAGGTCCACCACGTCAATGGTAATAAAAATAACATCATTGTTATCTGTTTGTCTCTTGCACTTTCTAGAAAATCCCATGAATCCTTCAACACATTACATGCTCCTACAGACAGGTTTTTTAACCTGTAATCCAAGTATGTAGCAATTGGTGCAGTTACAGATTGGCTAGCTGCCACAATAGGCCTCGGGGGGGGGGGGGGTCATGCACATCCTTATAGACCTTTGGTATCCCAAAGACAGATGGTACTCTTGGTTCCTTATTGTGTAAACACCTAAAAGTCTCAGTGTCAATGCAACCCTCTAATACCAAGTCATTAAGCGCTATGTATATCTTTTTATATGTTATATGCACTACATTAATAGAGGCTTTAATGTACTTGGTGTCATCTAACAAAATGTCCATCATCTTACTGTCATGAGAGTAATGACATTTATAAGCACCGCACCCTCTCCCTTTTCCGGCTTCATTACTCTCACATACTTGTTCTTCCTAATAGAATCCAAAAGTGTTTTTTCTTCAAAAGTCAAGTTAAAACTAACTTTGTTACCAGGAAGTTTTTCCCTTAGTTCCATTTCCAAGACAATTTCCAAATTTTTAAGCTGGGGGTGTAAAGAGGAATTCCACATACATTTCTTTCTCAACCCTTCACACAAATCTCTTTGCCCATCTAACAAAAGCTCCAAATTCTTTTTATGAATGAACATTTTCAAATCAATTAATACTTTACTTAAACACATTTTTTACGAGGAACAAATTTAAAACCTTTTGAAAACAAGTCAAAAAGACTTTAGTAATGTCTAAACTACTATAATTAAAAATTGTGTGTTCAGTAGGGCCCATTGGTGTATTTGATGTAGAGGATGAATATGATTTTGCTGAATGTATTGTGAATGATGGACCCATTTTGAATTGTCAGGGACACACTATTTTTAATTATAATAGTTTACACATTACTAAAGTCTTTTTTGACTTGTTTTCAAAACTTTTTAAGTTTGTTCCCTGTAAAAAATGTGTTTTAAGTAAAGTATTAATTGATTTGAAAATGTTCATTCATAAAAAGAATTTGGAGCTTTTGTTAGATGGGCAAAGAGATTTGTTTGATGGGTTCAGAAAGAAAAGTGTGTGGAACCCCCCTTTACACCCCCAGCTTAAAATTTTGAAAAATGTCTTGGAAATGGAACTAAGGGAAAAAACTTCCTGTTAACAAGGTGAGGTTTAACTTGACATTTGAAAGAAAAAAACACTTTTGGATTCTATTAGGAAGAACAAGTATGTGAGGGTAATGAAGCCGGACAAGGGAGGGGGTACGGTGCTTATGGATGTCATTACTTATGACAGTAACATGATGAGCATTTTGTTAGATGACACCAAGTACATTAAAGCCTCTATTAATGTAGTGCATATAACATATAAAAAGATATACATAGCGCTTAATGACTTGGTATTAGAGGGTTGCATTGACACTGAGACTTTTAGGTGTTTACACAATAAGGAACTAAGAGTACCATCTATCTTTGGGATACCAAAGGTCTATAAGGATGTGCATGACCCCCCCCCCCCCGAGGCCTATTGTGGCAGCTAGCCAATCTGTAACTGCACCAATTGCTACATACTTGGATTACAGGTTAAAAAACCTGTCTGTAGGAGCATGTAATGTGTTGAAGGATTCATGGGATTTTCTAGAAAGTGCAAGAGACAAACAGATAACAATGATGTTATTTTTATTACCATTGACGTGGTGGACCTCTTCACCTCTATTCCTCATAGGACTGGGTTGGAGTTCTTTGAAGAGATTTTAAGAAATGACAATGGTTTTACTGAGAAGGTGATTTATGTTTTTACTGTTTTGATGGAACTGGTATTAATAACTTCCTTTATTTTGAAGGGGAATTTTTCTGGCAGCTAAAGGGAGTGGCCATGGGGGCCATGTGTGCTCCCACCTATGCAAATTTAGTGATGGCATGGTGGGAGCAGAAATACGTGTTTAACTCAGTGTTTAAGGATTGTTGGCCACTATACAAATGTTTCCTAGATAACATCTGTATATTTTGGACAGAGAGTGAGGAGAAATTTATGAATTTCTTCAAACTTATTTCCAACAGTAATGATTTTTTCAGATTTACCTACAAGATTGGTTATGATAATATAGATTTTTTGGATGTCAATCTTAGGAAGAGTGATGGTGGTTTTGAATCAAAAGTGTATAGGACGGAGACATATTGTAATTAATTTCTGCATTTTTCAAGTGCCCACCCTCACTGTCAGAAGAAAGCTATAGTGAAAGGTCAATATATGCATGATAGTCAGATGACCTCTGATGACAATGACTTTAGGGATGAGTGTGATTTGCTGAAGCATATGTTTTTAGAAAGAGGATATCCAGAAATTTTAATTAAAGAAGTTCAGGAAGAGGTGTTGCAGTATAGGAAAGAAAGATTTACACCAATTCTATGTTCTACTGACACCAACACAAAGGAAGAGGGATTTGAGAAAAGGTGAAGATGACACATATGGAAATGCTTTTATTGTGGATTTTAGTGAAGACTCCCAAGTTATTAGAGACATAGTCCAAAAGGAATGTGACAGGTTCTCTAAGTTTTCTGATTTGAATCTAAAATTTGATGTTACATTAAAGTTCATTTTCAGAAAAGGTAGATGCATTAAGGACCTTAAAATAAGCTTGGGGATGGATCTGTTAGAAAAGGTGAGTACCTTCAAATTTGGAGCATGTCAGCAATGTCCCTACATTTCTGACACCTCTGAGATTACTGTTAGTAATAGGAACAGACATATAAAATCTAAATCTTATTTTAACTGTGAAAGTAAAGGGCTTGTTTACATTGTGAATTCTAAAACATGTAAAACGTTTTATAGGTAAAATGGAAAGATGCCTAAAGAGAAGAATTTATGAACATCTTTATGACATCAGGATTAGTAATAATAGAAATGCTTTATACAAGCACACTCTGAGTTGTGAAGGTGCCTCGTACACTTTTTTTGTTCTGAATGAGGTATTAATGGATGGTAGGGGTGGTTCTTGGGAAACCATGCTGGAGTATAGGGAATTTTACTGGTAATTGGTGCTGGAAGCCAGCAAGTGGCCAGGTTTGGACGACATGGTTTCCCTAGCCCCTGTCTTGAAACTAAGGGTAGTGAAGCTATGAATTCTATAATTACTCTGTTGAACTATTTATTGTCCATATATTTAATATGTGATTTTCTTCAAGTATTTATTTATTAAATGTTTTTAAAAAGGTTTTATTTAAGATAAAATGGGGAACTTTTATTTTGTATGGATGTTTTTTACATCTGCTTTAGAAAGTTTCAATTGATGTCACATGATTTTTAAAACTGTTGATTGTAATGTGTAAGGGTATAAATGGGGAGGGGGTTTGGATTGTCAGCATTTTCTGATGAAGTTGGAGACGAAAACAAACTGGTAGTGGTTTCATCATTACTGTGTGCTGTGCTATGCTCTGCTTTACTTCACTTGCTGTAAGTTTTATTAAACATTTTTCAAGGTGGATACGGCTCATTGGTGCTTTTCTTTGTTTATCAATGGTGGTAAGATACTTAGCACCACCAAGCTGCTCTATGGCTTCATCTGTCCCAGAAATGGGGTAAGCATCTGACTCCGTGTGACTATTTCATTTTCTGTAGTCCATAGGTTCATAGGTTCATAGGTAGGTACTAGGCTATCTGCCCGAGAGCATTTATAAGCCTAGCCAGAATGTGTCTGCTTTCGCCACCCCATTGATTAATTAACTGAGCCTCTGTCAAGCAGAGCCAATGAAGTGATCCCAAGGGTGTATTTTCTGTTACCCATCCACTTGTCCAGGTTTCTCTTGAAGAGTATTAGTGAAGGGCTCTACCTAATGTAGTTAGGAATTTTGTTCCAAAGCATGGGGAGTCTCTGTGACAGGAATCTATCCCTCCAGCATGTTCTATTTATTGCTGTGGTGAGGTTTAGCTCACAAGAGCACATGGCTAGCAGTGACTTGGATTTCTTTAGGTGGAGCATGCCCATCAATTCTGAGTTGTACATGGCTTTGTAAGTCAGGCAGAGATCACCTCTGAGTAAGCGATATGCCACTGAGTACAGCCGGGGTTTTTTCAGTCGGGCTGCATAGGACATATGTTTGAGGTCAGTAATCCTCTTGGTGAGGTGTTTTTGTGGTCTTTCCAGCTGTTGGAAGTGTCCTGTGAGGTACATCCCAAATGGGGCATTGTACTCTATGATGGGTCTGATGAGTGACGAGTAGAGGGGCACTATAAGCTATTTATTTCTAGATGCAACCCCCTTAGTAATTAGATGGGCCACATAGAAGGATTTCCTAGCTAGTTTGGCAATATGATTGTCAAAGGAGAGATTACTATCTACCTGGGTCCCCGGATCTCTTATTACCTCTTCTGTATTAAGGGGGCTGCCGCCTATGTGGTAATTTGTGGGTGTTTTGTTTTTCCCAAACAGGATGACTATGCATTTTTTGGCATTTAGCTTGAGGCCATGACTTTGACACCAGGTGTCTGTCTCAGTAAGGTCTTTTTGAAGGATGTCCATGTCAGCCAGAGAGTCAATTATGGCTCCCAGTTTGCAGTCATTGGCAAACTTGGTTAGCCATAGTCCTCCTGTGTTTGCCTGTACTTCTGAGATATATATGCCAGACAGTAGGGGTCCCAGAACTGAGCCTTGTGGGACACCACTTGCAACTGGTTTAGAGTCGGACCTGGAGCCCACTATTCTTACCGTGTGAGTTTTGTCTGTAAGCCAGTTGGCAACCCATCTTGTGACGTAGTGGTTTATGTTCAGGCTGGTGAGTTTTTCTATAATATCCGAGTGAGGAATGGTGTTGAACGCCTTGGCGAGATCAAAGTAGGCTGTGTGAACCACCTTTCCCTCAACTATGGCCTTGGTGACTGTCTCGAAGAAGTCAACCAGGTTTAGTAGGCATGATCTGCCCTTAACAAAGCCAAACTGGGTCGGGTCAAGTGTTTGGAGGTTCCCAATGTCTTTGTTAATGAGTTTCATGATGATGCACTCCATAGCCTTGCAGACCAGGCTAGTCAGGCTTATGGGGCGATAGTTGCCAGGGTCAGTGGTGGCCCCTCCTTTGTGGAGCAGAACAACCATTGCTGTGTGCCATTTTATGGGCACGTAGCCTGTGTAGAGGCTGAGGTTGAACAGCGTGTTTAGGTGGGGGGTTAGTTCGTTCTGTAGTTCATGCAAGATGCAGCCTGGGACACCATCTGGCCCCATTGATGCTGTGTTTTTGGCTTTTGAAAGCGCTGTTTTCACCTGTCCTTCTGTGATTTCTGGGACACTACACTTTTCCGGTATTGTTGTGGGCCCTTTTGAAGGTGAGAGGGAGGTGAAGTTTGCACTGAATCTATCTGCTAGGATGTTGGCAATATCAGTAGGTTCAGTATATTTTGTGCTATTTTGCACTAGCTCAGAGCATATCTATGAGTTGCCACTTAGATTCTTTACATAGCTAAAGAAGGCTTTGTGGTTATCTTTTGAATCGTTGGCTATTTTTCTTTCAAAGTTAGCCTTGGATGATTTTATGAGGGACCTTAGTTTCTTACTGATACTGATCAGGGATGTCTTTCCTTCTTGGGATTTGTTTTTTTTCTGAACTAGTTTCCTCCTTTTGTTGTATAACCTGTTTATTGAAGGGGTCCACCAGACTGGTTTCCTTCTCTTAGGGAAGTGAACCTTGGTTTTGTTAGGGATGACATGATCAATACATCCTTGTAGGTGCTCATAGAGTGCAATTGTAAAGGATTCTGCATCTTGGGCAGTGTTATCCTTTAGCATGGGGGCTGTGAAACTTACCACCTCTACCTTAAGTAAGGTGAAGTTTACTTTAGAAATGTTTTCACTTTAGTTTCCTGGGTTGGGGGTAGTGGTGGGGTGTGGACATCCAGGGTGATTAGTTTATGGTCTGATCTAATCAGTGACGGGTTGACCTCCGGTACGGAACACCTGTCGCCCATGTTGGTGATGACCAGGTCCAATATGTTGTGGCCTCTGGTAGGGGAGTTTACCAGCTGATCCAGGGCATTTGAGTTGATAAATTCCAGGAAGAGCTGAGCCTGGGAGTTTGTACTCAATTAGTTTTCCCAGTTAATGGTAGGGTAATTGAAATTGCCCAATATCAGGGTGTTCAGTAGGACCTTCATGTTTTCCAGTGTCTCCAGAAAGGCAGAGTTGTGGTCCTGGGTCATGGAGGGTGAACTGTAGCAGGCCACAATTTGCATTACAGATTTGACCGATGTTAGTTGCACATGGATTATCTCAGAGGTATCATGCTGCACCACTAACCTGGAGGTGTGGGTATCCTTGATGAATATGGATACACCCCCACCTTTTGTGTTTCGGTCTGTGTTCTGAGGCCAAAATGTGTGGTATGAGTTGCAGCCCAGTAGTGTTGGAGTGTTCTCTGGAGCCTTGAACCAGGTTTCAGTTACTGCACAGATGTCGATGTTCTCCATAGTTAGGAATGCTTCAAACACATGCATTTTGAGATTTAAACTCCTGGCATTGAGTAGCATAACCCTCATTTATTTACTTGTGCTGTTTATGGAGGTGGGTTTGAATTTTGAGCCTTCCCTAAAAAAGGCACTATGGCGGCAGCAAGAGCCTTGGCCAGTATTCGAAAGCCAAGAGGTGACAGGTGCAAGCCATCTGTTGCAAAGCAACGTGGCTTGTAGAGCATGTAATCCCAGGCTGACAGACACAGGATCCCCTTTGAATGACACCAGAAGCTTAGCCAATTGTTGAAATTGATCATTTTTTCTTTATACTGAGGTATCATTCTTGGTGAGGGCAAGATGGTACTCAGAGTTAGGGTCATACCCGCCTGGGCTACATGATCAGAGAGCTCTTCCATGTCTCTTTTCATGTAGTCCAGGGAGGTACGTCTCAGGTCATTCACACCAACTTGAACAATGACAGAATCATATTTGTACTTGTTCTGGAGTGACCTGAGTGCTTGTGTTATGTGACGGATTCTGGCTCCCGACAGGCAGCTAACAGTAACCTTCTCCTTGTCCAGCCCAGTGAGTGGGGCATCAGTGTGCCTGACTATTGAGTCACCTATTACTAGTGTGTTAGGTATGTTATTTCACCTTAAGGGCTGTGATTGTCCAGCACATTGATTTTGTGTTTTATGTGTTGTCTGGTTTGTGACAGTAGGTGCAGGTTTTGTGGGTGTCTGCTTTGGAGCTCTCTGATGATTTTGCCGGTTTTTATTTAGAGCCTCTGAGTATGATTTTGTGTATTTATGTGTATTTTTTGCCAGTGCTGGTTTAGTAGGTCTATGTGAGGCTAGAGGTGTGGTGCAAGTGTTAACCAGTCAGGAGGAGAAGGTAAACACAAGCACCCCAAAACAGGTCACACATAGACTAATCACACCTGAAAACATGACACATAAACCCACAAAGACATACTTGGAAGCTCTAAATAAAACCTTGCCAAAACAGCAGAGACCTCCAAAGCAGACACTCAAGCACTCACTACCTAACATTAACCATACACATACCCCACATAGACAGTGTGCCACACAGTCCCAGCCCTTATGGCCAAACGACACCCCTAATACACTAGTAATAGGTGACTCTATCGTCAGGCACACTGACGTCCCACTCACCAGACTGAACAAGGAGAAAATCACTGTAAGTTGCATGTCAGGTGCCAGGATCCGCCACATAACTCAAGCACTCAGGTCACTACACAGCAAGTACAGATATGACTCTGTCATTGTCCATGCTGGTGTAAACGACTTGAGATGTACCTCCCTGGACTACATGAAAAGAGACATAGAGGAGCTCTCTGATCATGTAGCCCAGGACGGTATGACCCTGACACTGAGTAGCATCCTGCCCTTACCTACAATGATGCCACAGTATAGAGACAAAATGATTGACTTCAACAATTGGCTAAGCTACTGGTGTCATTCAAAGGGGATCCAGTGTCTGTCAGCCTGGGATAACATGCTAGACAAGCCAAGTTGCTTTGCCAGGGATGGCTTGCACCTGTCACCCCTGGGCTTTCGAATACCAGCCAAGGCTCTTGTCACACCCATAGTGCCTTTTTTAGGCAAGGTTCAAAAGACAAACCCACCTCCTTAGACAATACAAAGAATAAAAAACTAAGGGTAATGCTACTCAACGCCAGACGTCTAAACATAAAGATGCACGCACTCGAGGCACTCCTCAGTATGGAGCAAATTGATATCTGTGCAGTGACAGAAACCTGGTTCAAGGCTCCTGAGAGCACCCCAGCATTACCAGGATTCAACTCATATCATACTTTTCGGCCACAAAACTTGGACAATAGCACCAAGGGAGGGGGTGTATCCATCTTCATCAAGGACATCCACATCTTTAGATTAGTGGCATTGCATGAAACATCAGAAACAATTCATGTGCAACTAACAGTGGGCAAAACTGCTTTCCAAGTCATAGCCTGCTATAGATCACCCTCTGTGTCTCAACACCCACACGCGGCCTTCCTGAGAACATTAGAGAATATGAAGATCCTACCAAACACCATAATATTGGGGGACTTCAACTAACCAAACATCAACTGGGTAAACTACTCGAGTCCAAACTCATTTGCCAAACGGTTTGTAGAATTCATCAACTCAAACGCTATGGAACAACTAGTCACTGTTCCTACAACAGGGGAAAATACATTATACTTAGTCATTACAAACATAGGGGATCAATGTTCCACACCGGAGGTAAATCCCTTGTTGGTGAGATCGGACCACAAACTGATCATAATGGACATCCACATCCCAACCCCACCCCCAGCCAAGGAAACCACAGTGAAAAACCTCTCAAAAACAAACTACACTCTCCTCAAGATGGAAGAAGGAAGCTTCAAAGCCCCTGAGAAATTGGAAAATGTTAGCCAAACCACAGAATCCTATATGAACGCACTCTATATGCACCTACAGGAATGCATGGATCGTGCCATCCCAAGTAAAACCAAGGTTCACTCCTCCAAAAATAGGAAACCAGTCTGGTGGACCCCAGCCATAAACAAGCTATACAACAAAAGGAGGAGACTACTACATGACAGGACCAAAATACTAAAAGGGAAGGCATCCCTGATCAGTATTAGCAAGAAACTTTGCTCCACCATAAAAACCTCAAAGGCAAACTTCGAAAGAAAAATTGCCAAAGACTCCAAAGATAATCACAAGGCATTCTTCAGTTACATCAGGAACCTGGGAGGAAACACCCAGATCTGCTCAGAGCTAGTACAAAACAGCACAAAATACACGGAACCGACTGACATTGCCAACATTCTGGCTGACAGGTTCAGTGCAAATTTTACCCTCCCTTCCCTCCCAAAAGGGCCTGTGTCTATCCCGGATGAATGTAGTCTCCCAGATATCTTAGACACACAGGTAAAAGCAGCGCTCTCCAAAGCTAAAAGCAGAGCGTCTATGGGGCCGGACGGAATACCGGGCTGTGTCCTGCACGAGCTCCAGGAAGAACTAAACCCCACTTAAATTCACTATTCCAACTCAGCCTTAAAACAGGTTATGTAGCCAAGGAATGGCATACAGCAACAGTGATCCCTCTCCACAAGGGTGGCCCTACAACGGATCCTGGGAACTATTGCCCCATAAGTCTGACTAGCCTAATTTGCAAGGCTATGGAGCATATCATTATGGATCTCATAAACAAAGACATCGGGAACCTCCAGACACTGGAACTTACCCAATTCGGTTTTGTTAAAGGCAGATCCTGCCTCCTAAACCTGTTTGACTTTTTTGAAACAGTCACCAAAGCTATAGATGAGGGTAAGGCAGTCCACATTGCCTATCTGACCTCGCTAAGGCCTTCAACACAATACCTCACTCTGGAATCATAAACAAACTAACCAGCTTAAACATCAACCCATATGTCACAAGATGGGTTGCGAACTGACTTACGGTTAGAACACACATGGTCAGGGTTGGAAGTGCCATGTTCGATTCTAAACCTGTTACAAGTGGAGTCCCACAGGGCTCAGTTCTGGGGCCCCTCTTGTTCGGTATATACTTCTCTGAAGTACAGGTCAGCACAAAAGGACTGTGGCTTACCAAGTTCGCTGATGATTGCAAACTAGGAGCCATAATAGACTCTCTGACCAACACAAGCATTCTCCAAAAGGGTCTTACGGAGACAGATGCCTGGTGTCAGAGCCATGGCCTCAAGCTTAACGCCAAAAAATGCATAGTCATCCCCTTTGGGAAAAACAAGGTGCCCACTAATTACCACATAGGAGGTAACCCACTAAGTACAGAAGAAGTAATTATGGATCTGGGGACCCAGGTTTATAGTAACCTCTCCTTTGACAATCACATTTCCAAAATAGTCAGAAAATCCTTCTATATTGCCCATCTTATAACTAAAGGGTTCTCGTCTAGATCTAGAGAGGTCATTGTGCCCCTATACTCAACACTCATCAGACCCATAATTGAGTACAATGCCCCATTTGGGATGTACCTTACCCAGAACCTGCAGCAGCTGGAGAGACCCCAAATGTTCCTCACCAAAAGGATCATGGGCCTCAAACAGTTGCCCTATGCAACTAGGCTAAAGAAACTACAGCTCTACTCAGTTGCTTACCGCCTGCTCAGAGGCGACCTCTTCCTGACTTACAAGGCCATGTCCAACCCAGAATTAATGGACATGCTCCACCTTAAAAAAAACAAATCCATTAGAGCCACACGCTCCTCGGACTTAAACCTCAGCACAGCAATAAATAGGACATGTTGGAGGGATAGATTCATATCCCACACTCTGGAATAAAATCCCAATTCACGTAAGACAAAGCCCCTTGCTGGCTCTCTTCAAGAGAAATCTTGATGAGTGGATGGGTAATCGTAAGTTTGCACCTGGGATCACTCCAGTGGCACTACTGGACAGAGGCTCTAGAAGCTAAATTATAAGGGTGGAGAGAGCCAAACACATTTTTGGCTAGGCTTATAAATGCCCTAGGGCAGATAGCCTAGTATAAACCTATGAAACTATGAACCTTCTCCTCATGACTGTCTGTTCCAGTCTTGGGTGGAGAGACCTTAGCCTCCAGTTTGGCTGTATAATTGCATCTCTCACATATGTTAGTGTTTTGTGGTAGGAGGAGAGGGCTGTCTGTGTATATGAGGCAGTTGTAACATTGCCTCAGGATACCCAGATTCACCAGCTGGACTGGAGAGTACACCTGAAGTTGCCCTTTTGTCATGCCTGAATAGTAGGGTGAACTGCTTAGTCACTTGGTTGGTGAGGGGTGGACAAAGAGCCTTGCCCTGCTGGGCAATCAAGTGTGAGGGTATATTAGTGTTTGCTATTAGGTCTGAGCAAGTGCTGGACTGTAGTATGCTTTTTGAGTGCTTAGGGTGAGAGTTAGACTAGTTTCAAGTGAAAAATTGAAGAGGAGACTTACTGGAGCCTGGAATTATTCAATCCTAGCTAACCGGTGCTGCCCGGCACACAAAACCGTGCAAACCCATTTTTTAAACTACTGACTTCTGGGCTGGAACCACTCCTCCAGGGACAGATGGCTGCTCAAATGTCCCCTCTCTCACAGGTGAACAGAGAAACTTCCCTCTATCCAAGTAAGGTATGGGTAACTCAGAAACTTGTAACACAACCCTAAATTCAGCACTAGCCTGAAAACTGGACTGTACTAGCTTAGAAAGGTGGGAAACAAGAAATTGTTTTCCACACAGAATCTGGTGCTGTCATCCTTCTTTGGCACCAGCACCACTGGGGAGGCCCAGAGACTGCTGATCTCCTGAATTACCCCTAGTTCCAACATTTTCTGCATCTCCTTCCTCAGAGTCTATTTGACTCTCTCAGGCACCCAATAAGGGGCCTGCCGAATAGGCTTTTGGGGTCCTGTAACCACCAGGTACTGCACCAGGTGGGTGCACCCTGGTTTCCCTGTAAACATGTCCCCAAACTCCTGTAACAGTGCTCGGATTTCTTGAACCTGGGTAGGAGATAGCTGCTAGGACATTGCAACCCCTTCCACTGAGGTGTCAGTCCGAGCCTCACTGAGGAGATCATTCACCAGATCTCCCTCAGACTCCTCCAGCAATCCACTGAAAATACTCAGCACAAGGGCCTCCCTATCATGGTAAGGTTTCATCATGTTAACATGGTACAATTTGTGCCTCCTGCCTTCTGCCTAGCAGTTCCACCATGTAGTTAACATTCCTGACCTTCCTTACCACCTTGTAGCGTCCCTCCCAGGCTGCTTGCAGCTTGTTGTGTCTGACAGGAATGAGAACCATTACCTGCTGCCCCACAGAGTACTCTCTAGCTTGAGCACTCCTGTCATACCAGACTGTTTACTGCTGTTGGGCTACTGCCAGGTTCTCCTTGGCCCAGCCCACGAGTTCCCTGAGCCTTGACCTGAGGTTTAGGACATATGCCACAACAGACTCCTTGGGAAAATCTCACTCACCTTACCACCCATCTCAAATTAAATCTAGAGGTCATCTTACCCTATGCCTATACAGCAACTAAAAGGGTGAAAATCCCATGGATTCCTGGGGAGCATCTCTGTAAGCAAACAACAGATGGGGCAAATATTTGTCCCACTCCCTCTTAAACTGGTCTTCAAATGTCCATAGCATAGTGTAGAGTTTAACCTCGCAACAACACCATTAGTCTGGGGATGGTAGAGGCTGGTCTTTATGTGCTTCACCCCACAGTACTTCCACAGACAAGTCAGCAGGTCTGACATGAAATTGGCACCTCTTTCTGTCAGTATTTCATTTAGGAAACCTACCCTGCTGAAAATCTCTAACAAAGCATTTGCCACTTTTTCTGCCTCAATGGAGGACAGGACCACTGCCTCAAGGTATCTTGTAGTATAATATACTACCACTAGGATACACTTTTTCCCTGTGGAACTTGCGGTACTCGGTGGTCCCACAATATCCATAGCTACCCTCTGAAATGGCTCAAGTCACAGGCAAAGGCATCAAAGGAACTTTTTGAGAATCAAAGCAGGCAACGACAAACTAATAATCCAAACAACAAGAGGTAGGAACCACGACACAGCATGACCAAATAAAACAGTTTAATCAGATGATCTGATTAAACTGTTTTATTTGGTCGTGCTGTGTCGTGGTTCCTACCTCTTTTTGTTTGGATTATCAAAGGAACTTTCACCTTGTATCCTGCCTTGCCTACCTTTTGGCACTGCTCACAGGTCCTGCAGTATCCTGTTACATCTCTCGAAATCCCAGGCCAATAAAAGTTCCATATAATACGTCTCTTTGTATATTTTATTCCCATATGACCTACAAAGGGAATATCATGGGCTATGGCTAGAAGTGCCAGACGGTAGGCTCTGGACACTACCAACTGCTATATTCTCTCACATTCTAGCCCTCCCTCAGCGATCCACACTCTAAACTGTAACACTTTGTTGCAGTATACAGATTCACCCTTCTCTTAAGAATAAGATGCCTCACAAGCTACCTGCCTCAGGCTTTGAATGTAGGGTCTGAGAGCTGAGCCTTTCTCAACTCTCTCTTTGTAACCCTTCCCAGCTCCCCTTCCGCAGAAAGTCTGGCATCCTCTGATAGTGGTGCCACACTGTCAGCCTGGGTACTACTACTCACCTCTGTTCTTGCAGTCACTCTGTCCAAGGGAACATCAGTACCCACAAGTAGCTGTTTCTCATCTTCAATCTCACTGCTACAGGGTAGCCCCCTCCCTGAAGTAGCCACCTCACTAGTCCTGGCTGCAAGTTCACAGTCTGTCTGGGTCTCCCAAGGCTACCAGACCCACATGCCTATCTCCAAGCCTGACTGCATGTAATTGCATGAGCACATGGTACTGCATTATCAAAATCATACCCTATCAGGACATCTGCAGAGATATCATCAAACGCACCTACTTGTTGGTTTCCTTTTCCACCCTTCCAGTCAAGGTGAACTCTAGCCAAAGGTATTTGGAATGGGGTCCTTCCTAAACCTCTGACTGGTGTAGACTGCCCAGGCAAGTAGTGTTCCTCTGTAACCATTGTAGACTTCACAATGGTTATGTCAGAGGCTGTGTCTCTCTTAGCAATGGCCTCTTTGTCATTCACTATGATAGGTTATAACATCTTGTGGTAGTTTGGTACCCTTGTTGTCTCAAGACTACCTACTGTTGGCATTTTGTCATTCCCACTGACTGGTTCCCTTACCTTTTGTTTCCAACCTTGCCTTCATGGACATCTATATGCCACATGGCCCCACTGGTTGCATTCAAAACATTTAACCCTAGGTCCTGGATGTGTACCTGGACTAGTTGCTTCCCCTTCTTCTGACAGGTTCTGTTGGGGCAATCTGGGCTGCCCATCATGGTTTCCCTTAGACCCATGAGCAGCACTGGGTGTCCCATTCCTGTGCAGTGATGCCCTGCTTGCTAGGTATATGTCTCCCTTCTTCCTCAACTCATTTATAGTAGAACATTGTCTATCAGCTAACCAGATCCTCATGTCCTCAGGCAAAGAGCTAAGGGCTTGTTCCCTCACCAAAAGGTCTGCCAGCCGTTCAAAAGTAGTGACCTGACATCCAATCACTCCCGCCATGAAAATAAGTGCTCAATTTAGCAACATATTCACACTCACTTTCATCTGCCTTGAGTGTATCCTCACAGAATCTTTTCCTATAAGTTTCAGGTGTTTGCTTACAAATTCTAGAAATCAATTCTTTAGAACATTATAATTTATAAAGTCATAATCAGACAGTTTGCACAAAATAGTTACAGCTTTACCATGGAGTAAGGGGGTCAGGAACCGTAACCAGAGCCTTTGGTCAACATCAAACTGTTTACATACCCTCTCAAGCATATGAATGAAACCATCAAACTTATCTCCCTCTGTAAATTGTGGAAAAAATTTACTGACATTTTGTGCTTCTGGGGTCCGGTTACTCCCTTCCCATTACCTCCAACGACTCTGGTGAAGAGTCGGCATCTCCTTTTCATGTTGCCTCTGCCTCTCCTTCTCCTCATCTTCCAGGCATAGCAGTTTCTCATTTCCCTCACTCTCTAGATGCCTCAGTCTCTCTGATGCTTCTAATTCCAAATGTTTGGTCTCCAACACAAGTCTCTTTAGCTCCAAATGGATTTTTAAGTCCTCTGTAGAAAGGTTGAGCTGTCCATTTTCTGAGTGTTGTACATCTCCACAGCCAGTCTGATCATCTTCTGGTTGCTAGTCTTGGATGCAGCTGTGACTAAAGTTGCAATCATGTCTACTTTAGTCAAGTTTCCATGCACCAGTCCTTTAGCCTGGCACATCTCAGCCAACTGGCTCCTTGTCAGCTTGCATTACTCTTCTGCTGACATGCTTGTCTGCTCTCCTTGACTAACTAAGCTAACAAAAGAAATAAAACAATTGTTATCTGAACTCTGAATGTTCACTGCATGGCTGATTTAGACTACAAAACACCTTCACTGACAACTGTACACAAGCTACAGGAATTCAGCATCCACACCACTACAAGCCAATTAATATGTGATGTGGCTAACTCACCACAATCAACCAATTAATATTTGATGTGGATATCCCACCACTGCCAAACAATTAATATGTGATGGCTGTGCACTGGCCCAGTAATCAAGGAACCTCAATCCTCATCACTAGCAGCAGTGAGGGGTGTCCACATTGGTTGGATAACAAGTACATGCACAGTAAAATACTATTTCCCTTAAGAGCACACAGAGATCACAGTCAGTCTGGGGCTGGTTTCTCCCTTTCTCTCCAGATTCCCAATAAGACTTCCCACTTACACAGCTATAGGTTTCAGATCTCACCTAATTAGACAAGCCAAAACCTCCAGTACCCTCTCTGTCCAACCAGTGCTTCGTGTCCCTGCCCAAGTAGCTGACACACACACACGCACTTTGAGATTTGATTTAAATACAAACACACAGACACTCCTATAGAAGGCTGGCACAAGTTCATTAGCTATGCCCCCTTCTGCTCAGGCTATAAGGTAGTAACCACTGTCACCAACTACTCTTATCAGCTACTCTAAAGGCCCTTACCAGATGTTGTACAATTCTACTGTGCAATGTTACTGTTATCCAATTGGTAATTGTGACTGAGACTTGAAGGCTATTTAGGAGTGGCTGACACAGTATCACCAAATACATGCAAGTATGCTAAGAGCTTAATTTATCTCTACACAAAACAGCCACAATTAAAAGGCTTAAATATATTTAATAATAAATAATAAAAACACAAGACAATATTTATTAACTCAACACAATGACATTAGAGAATTCAGTAATCACACAAAATACTTTAAAACAACATTGTAGGATAGTCTCACATAAATATAGAAAACAGCTAGACTAATCATACTATTTCTATTTAGCTGTAACATAAATCAATGTTCTAAATAGCTTACAGAGCAAAACAAAGTGCTGGTGAGCTGATGTGTTCAGGTTCAGAAACATATACAAAATGACATTCATTACATTGATAATACACATTACTGCTGAGTCATTTCAGATTACATCATTCTTGACACTTCTGTTTAAGTTTCCCAAGCTCACAGAACTTAAAATTTAACATTTCTTTGTAATCTGCTATCTGCCAGGAAGCCACAGCAATAAATGATACTTTACATGTGAAACCTAGAAATTATCTCTGTGTTAGGACAATAGAATGAATTTCCAGGTGCATCCATCCTGTCTCTGAGCTTGAGATCATACAGTTGTAAAATTCTTTACTTATCAGTTTTCTTCTAGCAAGATGCATGGTGGTTACATTTTTGAAGTTCAGCATATAACATAGTTTTCTTACATTTGTCAAACAAGTCTGTGGATCATATTAATATTTACAATGACATAGAATTATTTACAAAATTCTATCTAGCTGGACTGGCAGCCCCTCAGTTTATCATATAGACAACAAAAGTTTTAGTAAGACTTGTGAAACATCTATGTGAGGGGCTGAGATTGTACATTGTTGAATCACAACAAGTAGAATTTAGGTGGAATCAGAAACATGTAATGCCAGTATCTGAACCAGTGTTATAGCATCTTGTCTGTAATGGAGACTCTAATTCTCAGAGCATGTTATGGAATGTTCCTGTTACAGAAAACATTTCATCTTCTGTTCCCATTCCTGAAAGTATCCCTGAAGTTCCTGGTGAAGAGCATTCCTCAGTAACTGTCCCAGTTGCTAAACCCAGTACTGATTATTATATTAAAAGGTCACGTCAGATATCAAAGCCTAATACAAGATACATGTCAACCTGGACATAATTGCTGTTGTTTATGTGTTTGTATAATTGGCATGCCTATCTGATTCTCATTTTGCATGTGCTTGACAAAATTATCAAAGAAGGAGTATGTAGAGCATAGTGTGTGTGTGTGTGTGTGTGTGTGTGTGTGTGTGTGTGTGTGTGTGTGTGTGTGTGTGTGTGTGTGTTTGTGTGTGGGTATGTGTGTGTGTGTGTGTGTGTGTGTGTGTGTGTGTGTGTGTGTGTGTGTGTGTGTGTGTGTGTGTGTGTGTGTGTGTGTGTGTGTGTGTGTGTGTGTTGTACCTTTAAAGCCACTGCAGTTCATGGGCATGTGCATATAAGTACTGAGCACATGCAGAGTGTCATTTTCTGTAAGAAGCGTGAGTGAAAGCATGTATGTGTGTAGCAGTTTAAGTTTTATGTTCCAGTCACCCATCCTGATTTGTATGTGTGTAATAAACATCTTAAATGAACACCCAAGCCTCATTATCATATCTGAATACACTAAATGAGTGATAAAAGTTTCTTGACAGTTGCATTTCCATCACTAAGTACTATACAGAGTGCTGACAGCTGTGAGCTGATGCCAGACTAGTTTGCACTACAGAAGGCATCCCAAATTAAATGTTTCACTTTTTCCATTATGAATTGAACTGTGTTTCTGGCTGCCAAGCAGAACATATATGCAAAAGGCATAAAAAACTAACAAAACATTACCTTATATTGTATATATGAAGCAAGGATCAAAGATGTTTTAGCATTAGCATATCACAGTCATCCTTTTCACATCTGTTTGCAACATCACAAGTAGCATTTAGGTTATGGATCATCAGGATTTAATACAATGGCGATTACTCTGAAAGCTGACACACAGACAATGACAGGAGGTCATTCATGACATCAATGTTTATAATATAATGTATAATTGATATGATCAATAATTGTGAAATATAAGTTCTCCAACATTTTTGTCACATATGTCCACATTACTCGTTACTCCTTTTGTGTTAGCATAGTCTACATCAATAGCATATATTGTTATTATTAATGAGAAGAAGACTTATAACAACAGCAACAGCTTTGTAACATCAGTTCACTGGGACTACAGGTAAGATTTCTATCACAGACTTTAGCCTGTTCATTTCATATACAACACCAGGTGTCAATATTTATTCTAAATCCAATCAAAATTATATTTGTAAAATGGATTTGAACCATTCATTGTGTGATGTTTCTCTCTAAACTCACTTCATTTGCATCTTGTATCACAGAGATTGTAGGTTGACAGCTGGAATTTATTCACTGATTACTATCCAGAGTGTTGATGGCCACGCAATGGTGCCAAGCTTGCTTGCACTACAGATGGCATCCAAAATTTAATTTTTCACTTTTTCCTTTAGGAAATGAATTGTTGTTCACTGCTAGGAACCACTGCAATCAAGAGTGCACAATGCCAAATGACTGCATAAATGAAGAGAAGAAGAAAAACGTTTTACTTAAATAGAATAAACATTATAAAACAGTAGTTAAATGATGTTTTCTTGACTTTGTTGTCTTACAACATGAATATATGCTCCTTAAACATCATTATGCTCACACTAACATCGCCTTCTCTGTATTTCAATCCCAGGACTTCAGGGTATTCACAACATACACTTGAGATTATCAATATGTGCCACATATACCGTGAGGAAAAAAAGGATGTTACATATATTCAAGATGTGGCATAGCATCAATTGATATTACATGTACAACAGAACCAGGTTCTGAAAGTTGTCCTATGTTAGATATGCGAATGCTTGTGATATTGTCAGCAGTTAAGGTAATCTTTCTTCACACAATTTAATACAAAAAAAAAACGCAACACTGCAGCAATTTTCTTCTCTTTATTTTGTGAGCATAATGCCCTTATCTATGCTTTTCTAGCAAGACTACTATGTGATTTGCCTTGCAGCTGATATATGATTCGTTGAGAAATGTACTTCCTTAGAACTGCAGACACAATTTACTCAGAAGCACAAAGTACAATCATAAGCAATTCAAACAGATGCTAGGAATGTTGCTGTCATAAGTCAGTCAGTGTACTCACAACAATTCTTATGTGTTCCTTCTCCCTGACACACCCTCAGTAAGAGTACCTCATAGAGGATTGTCTCTGAAACCCTGATTGTTGCTACAATAAGACTAATCATTCACACTTCGAAGCCCTTAGCAGGTAACACTTCTCAATGTTCATTCTTACACTGCTGGAACATGTGTACATAGTCACTTATGTCCTTACACCATGTTTGCCCTACTTGCACTTAGTGCAGATTGTGATATTCAGGAATGCTAGTTATTTCACACATTTGCATACTCAAAGTGCTGAGAAGGCTGAATCTCTACTTTATAAAAGTAATCATGTAAGTAAGGAACTTGTATCATAGTAGGGGAGACTGGATGCAGAGAGGTTCACACTGCTATTCTACTTTAATTACTGACATGTTGCAAAGGTAGGATGCTTTTTTTTTACCTGATGTATTTTAACCTGACTGATGGATTGCATTTCACCATAAAATGATTAATTTATTACCTACATTATACCCAGTAGCTGTTGGTAAAACCATGTATATCAGCTATTTTTTGACCCTTAAAAATGTTTCAAAATAATGTTACATGACATTTAATGGGAAGTTTAATCTGGAAATGTAACCACTTAATCAAAAATGACTATCGTATTAATTATTATCAAGGCCATGCATGTTTAGGCTATTAGAACACAAAATTGCGTTAAGCTGGTGATGTATACCTGGTTGCTCTCCACAGGATTGGATGGCAAACAAAATTGTTATCTGTTTCCATTGAAAGGTACATATTACTTTTATTAATGCTGCAATGTATTGCAGATTTACAGAAATGTTTGTCATTTTTGCAATGTTTATCAGTTCCTTTCTTTGTTTTGTGTTAGTGGTGGTGGTGGTAGTGGGGAATCTGCATTAAGTTGTGGGTACTCATATGGAGACTTACTTTTCATCTATTTTGTGTGTGATGGAAGGATACATTCATAGATAATTTTGTTTTATTAACAATCATTTTTGGTTTACTTATGTATTTTTTCCCTTTTATGTTTCCTCTCATACAGACCTGTGGTGTCCAATACATCTGCACTCCATAAATCTTCATACAGTGATGGCAAGAATGATGTGATCATTCAGGCATTGCATCACAATGGGTCATTCTTCTTAGAGCAATGCAGAGGTGATATGTCCTTTCTTGACCATATCTAGGAGCAGGTGGTAAATTATATTAATGTACTCAGAGGCCATAGATGTACATATTCGAAAACAAGACATAGGCCACTGATATGAACCCAGCAGCCAGACATTGGATAGCTGTACTTACCCATGAATGTATGGCTACAGGGGTGGTCATGTTACCGAGCCACCACTGACTATAATGGGGGGTCCTGTCCACTGTCAGAGATCCAGACAGCTCAGCACAGGGTTCACACAGAACAGCTGATGTTAGAGCTAATGTGGAAGACAATCTAAGTATGTCTACTGCAGAACTTCCAGGTATACAATATAATTAATTCTCATTGTGTGTGTATGTGTATGTATATATATATATATATATATATGTGTGTGTGTGTGTGTGTGTGTGTGTGTGTGTGTGTGTGTGTGTGTGTGTGTGTGTGTGTGTGCGCGTGACAGACAAATTATCCAGGCTGCACATTTCACATGCTTTTTCATTGGTTAATTGTCTCTTGAGTGATACTTAAATACACAATGAATTTCTGGGCCTTTGTCTTTTGCTGAAAAGATTTCAAGCCTGCATAAACTTAAACAAAGCTGGTGATTCTCTGCTATTTTTCCCACTACACTCGCCTTTGTTGATCTGGTTTTCAAACCTGGTGATTTTAAGCTGCCAATCCCTACTGTAAATTGAGCTTAATATGCTCCTCCCTTTCCATACTGCTGTTGATATATTGAATTATTTGCCTTTCCTTGTGCTTATATTGAAAAAGTGCATTTTTGTCTATCATTGTCTTTTCTACTGATTTACTTGCTCTGAATTCATTATCTAGCTAGCTGTTGGATAAAGAAGTATATTTTTACACTCTAGCAAACACATGCTTTTGTATCAAGATGTCAGTGGATTTTTCCATCTAGTGCACTGGGAGGTAAACTGGTCTGTTTAGGTTGGCAAACACTTGAGATTACTGCATGTAGTTTTATTGGAGGGGGCTTATTAATCACATTGTTTTGTTTTTACTGCCTTTATAAATTCTGTACAATTGAGTTGATCTTGGTTCATTTATACAAAGTGAAGTACTTTTATTGAATAATCACATTTTTATAAGATGTTTAAAGTACACTACTGTATCTGTACCTTTAAGTTTGTTTGTGGTAGCATTTCACATCTTTTAAGTTTGTTTGTGTTGCATTTCACTCCAAAAACTGTGCTTTTAGATTAGGAGGGCTAGGATTATTCATCTATTGGCAGTAGGTGTTTACCTGGCCTATATGAGCTGGGGAACACACAAAAGGGCTCTAAGTACTTTTTTGTTCTTCTGATATATACTGTGACTGCACTTCAGCAGTTTCAAAGAAATTTTTCTGTCTGCTATTGGTTTAAGCAGTTAATTGCACTGTATTACATTGTATCTGTTAGGTGTAGGGCTGTTGTAGGTCGTATTTGTGGTCTTGTTACACTTGGGATCCAAACCAACTATTCTACCTTAAGAAGGTAATTTTTGTGCACCTTTGTGGCAGAAGTGTTGTGATATAACATGTATGAGTTGGGGATTGCTGGTGGAAGGCTTAGTGTTTCCTGATTCATAGTTAGCTTAAAACCTGTTTCTTTTTGCTCGTATTTAAGCATCATGTTTGTGTGGCTTTGGTATAGTTACTCAGATTTGCTCATCATTTGGAGACTTTGCTACTGATTGCTGTGAATCTGCTTTCACCTGGAGCAATCCAGTATGGAAAAGATAAAAGTAAGCATTTTTTTGCACTTCTCTTATATACTGTGACTGTATTTTAACAGTTTCTAAAGCTATTTACTGTTGTTTTTGCACTTTATAGGAAAAAATATATCTGTACTATTTACTGCTGCTTTAAGTTGATAATTGCACTGCATTATATTGTATCTCTTATTTGTAGGGCTGTTGTAGGTAGTTTGTGTGGTCTTGTTACACTTGGGCTCCAAACCAGCTATTTTACATTAACAGAGAGTATCTCTGCATCCTTGTGGTAGAAATGTGCTGATCTAACCTGTCTGAGTCGAGGATTGCTGGTGAAAGGCTTATTGTGTGCTTTGCTTATTGATGGTTAGCGTAAAACTTTTGTATCTTTGCTTGCATTTAAGTTACATGTTTGCATGGTGCTGCTCTTCAGTCAGTGGCAATTAGCAGTGCCCTGTATAGATGCAAAAGCCTAGAAGGTCAGTTTTTCCCTAAACAGCTTTCAGTGAAACCCTTCCAAGCATTTGTGCTGCTTTAGGAACAACTCAGTTGAGCACCAAGCAGGGTTGCCTAACTGATCAACCTTAGCTACACAAAGTATAGGTCCTTCTTGTAGTCTCTGCACTACCAGCACATTCCTGCAAAATTGATCCATTCCCTTCCCTAATAAAGCATAAAGTAACAGCCTGCTATCATGGACAGGCAGTTTTCTATCATCTCTCTGGCCAGCCTGATAGACATGGGCATCCTGAGGTAATGTAGTATTTGTCTCATGTATACTGGCAACCACTTACTCCTGAAACAAACAAATACTTTATGTGTGATATGTAGTTGCACTATACAATTGGAGGCAAGACTCTCATATAAGGACAAATCAAATGCCAAACAATTTGTCAGCACACACACTTCCCACAATAAATAAGGATATGACACATAAACCCACCTATGCGAAGGTACTCACCAGTAATTTAACAAAAGATCAGAGGCTTCCCAAACAGAAACCACTTGCACACATAACTATGCAAAAAACAACCACAGCACATAATAACACATACACCAGTGTCTCAGCAAATATACCCATAAGGTGCAACACCACAAAACTTAATGTACTGGTCATAGGTGACTCCACTGTGAGACAGAGATATTCCTCTCATCAGGCTGGATAAGAAGTGGGTTATGGTTAGCTACCTGTCAGGTCACAGGGTCCATCAAGTTACTCAAGCCCTCATGTTATTCAGCCACAAGTACTGGTATGACTCTGTAATAGTCCATGTGGGGGTGAATGACATGAGATGTACTGCACTGGACTATATGAAAATAAAAATTATTGAGCTTTCAGATTATATGTCACAGGCAGGTGTAGGCCTAGCCAAAATATAAACAAAAAATGATTGACTTTAATATTGGCTTAGCTTCTGGTATTAGTCCAAGGGCATCCAATATCTGTCAGCCTGGGATGACATGGTAAACAAGCCAAAGTGCTTTGACAGAGATGGCCTGCGCCTGGCTCCTCTAGGCTTTTGGATACTGGCAAAGGCATTAGACACCCCCTATTGTGCCTTTTTAGGCAGTGTAAAAATAGCCAAACTCTCAACATAACAAAATCCTCTCTAGATAAATGCAATGTACTGCTGCTTAATGCTAAAAGTCTAAACAAGAAAGTGCACACTCCGGAAGCACTCCTCACTTTGGATGATGCGAACATCTGTGCAGTCAGAGAGACATGGATGAAGGATCCAGAAAGCACCCTTGTCATGCAGGGATGCAATGCCTTCCATATGTTCAGACCACAAACTGAGCATGAATGAACTAATGGAAGAAGTGTACCCATCTTCATTAGGGATAAGTACACCTTGAGATGGGTCAAACAATAACACTGTTTTGAGCAGATCTATGTCCAATTAACTATAGGCAAAGCCCCCTACCACATCATAAGTCCCCCACCATGAAATAGGGAATGTATATCGCATACCTGGACTTACTGGAGTAAGTTGCCTTGCAGCCCAACTCCTTATTCATGGGTGATTTTAATTATCCTACCATCAACTGGGAAACATACTCAGCCACAAACATGCTGGCTCAGAGGTTCTTGGACTTTGTTAATGCAAATGATCTGGAACAGCTAGTCAGCACACCCACAAGAGGCTCAAATGTTCTGGACTCTCTAACATGGGAGAGCATTGCACTCTCCTCTGTGTGATGTCCTCCCTGGTAAGATAAGATCATAAATCAGTCTTGTTCCATGTAATTATAAGACGAGATACCCCCATCAAACTCATAAACACTTAAGAATTTTTCAGAGACAAACTATCTCCTACTAACTGATGGTATAAGAAGTTTCAAAGCCCCCTTGAATGCAGGTAACACAGACTCCTATACAGAGGTATACACCAATGCCCTGTATAACCACTTAAGCTGTTGTATAGAATTGGATGTACCTGCCTGACTGGATTAAAACCAGGTCTTGCCAAAAAAAAAAAAAAAAAACAAGCCTCCCTGCTAGACCCCTAGTATAAACAGAAGAGAAAGAACCTAATGTCCAGGAACAAGAAGGGTCTGGCTCAGTAGGGGAAGAAATCCTTATCTAGCTCAAACAAACAAATCAGAGATCTTGTTAAGTCCTCCAAAGCTAATTATAAAACAAAAATAGCCTCCCTAGCTAATGATAAACACAAGACATCCTTTAACTACATCCAATATCTAAAAGGGAATACCCAGCTATGCATTAAACTGGCTGTGGATGGCACCACTCATACTCAACTGGAGGTAATAGCCAATCTGCTAGCAGATAGATTTGGAGCAAATTTTATACCACTGTCTCCTCCAATCATCCCCCAAATTATACCTGCCACAATTCCTCAGCCTATTATCTCAAGAGATCAGGTAATCGTGGTTGTCTACAAGGACAAAAACGAGACATCAATCGACAAGACAACATCCCATGTTGCATTTTAAACAACATAAAACATGCCCTAGCATACCAAACTTGATCCTTGTTTAACCACAAACTGTGAACTGGCTATGTTCCTGCAGAATGGAGGACAGCAACAGTAATCCCTCTGCAGAAAGGGGGACCATCAAATGACCCTGGGAATTATATGCACATAAGCTTGACTAACCTCATTTTCAAGGCAATGGAATGAACCATTATGGACTTTATTGACAAGGCCATAGGTAATCTCCAAATGGCCACAACCCAGTTTGGATTTGTTAAAGGTAGAGCTTGCCTGTTAAACATGGTTGACATCTTTGAGAAAGTCAACAAGGCCCAGAAAGAGGGAAAGACAGTGCATACCACCTATCTTGACATAGCTAAGGCATTTGACACAATCCCCTACACAAGTATTATAAAGAAACTTTCCCAATTGAGAATTAGCCTCAACATTACCAGATGGGTAGCCAACTGGCTCATCAACAGGGCACATACTGTCAAAGTGGGTGACTTCATCTCTAGCAAAAGACCATTCACCAGTGGTGTACCACAGGGTTCTGTGCTGGGCCCCTTACTGTTCAGAATTTATTTCTCAGAAGTCAGGTAAACTTGCACAGCCTGTGGCTGACCCAGTTCACTGATGATTGCAAATTAGGAACAATTACTGAGTCCCCCAATGATGTTAATATACTGCAGATAGGGTTAACACAGAAAATGATTGATGCTAAAGCCACCAATGAAAGTCAAATGCAAAACAAATGCATTACTATTCCCTTTGGGAAAGCTGACATTCCTGCTAATTACATAATAGACAGCAATCCAGACCCAGTGGTACATGATCTGGGTATTCATAACTTTGACCACCACATAACCACAGTAGTAAGGAAAGTCTTCCATGTGGCACATCTTATAAGTAAAGACATTGCATCTAGAGCTAAGGAGGTTACAATTCCACTATACCCAGCTGTCACCAGACCAGTAATTGAGAACAATTCTCCTTTTTGCATGTACCTCATCTGGAACAACTGGGGAGACCACAGAAGTTTCTCATCAAAAAAAATTACAGGGTACACCAAACAAGTCTTACACAGAAAGACTGAAAGCCCTGCACTGTATTCTGCCTCCTAGAGGTGACCTTTGCCTAGCTTACAGGGCAGTCTCTGACTGGCCCTGATGGAAATGATACACATTTGTAAAACAAAATGCACAGGGATCACTCAATCCAGTGATCTTAATATAGCCTTTTATATGAACAGATCATGCTGGACAGATAGATACATCTCTCAGAGACTGACACTTCTCTGTAACAAGCTTCCAATTCACATGAAACAAAGCATCTTCATGATCCTCTCCAAATACAGCCTAGATGAATGGCTGGATGACCACAAATTCACTCGTGGGGTGGCACCCATGTATCTCCTGGACAGAGGAAGTCTGTATTAACTACCATAGACCCTTACTTCTGTGAACTTCACTCACCTATCCACCAATAATTGGGGCAACTCAGGATAAATATGGCTAGGCTTGTAAGGGCTCTAGGGCCATTAGCATAGTAACCACTTCTGAACTTATGAACAGACAAAAATATTTGAGTTAAAAAATGAGTAAGTATGGGAACTGTAAGCATTACAAGTATGTCAATGATGGACCCTACATTTGTGTGGAAGAGGATCTGAGAACCATTGGATGTTCAGAATTATGTAATTGTAACAACATTAGGGTTGTTTAGTTAACTACTTGTTTATCTTGTTCTTCACTTTATGTGGGAAAAACTAACAGGAAATTAAAAGACAGGATCTTTGAACATTTGAATGATATAAAAAAGGGGAAAGATGCAAATGCTTTGCAGAAACACTGTAAAAATGTAAGGAGTTTAATTTACATTTTTTGTTATTGATAAGACAGTAGTAGATGAAAGGGGGACTTTGATAATGCATTGGAAATAAAAGAGGTGATATGGAAATTACATCTGCATGTTTATACAGAACCTGTCTTAAAGGAAAATATTTCTATCAATATTATTTTAAAAGATAGGGTCAGCAAAATTCAATTTACTATTTGAGTATTAATTTATTATTATAAAATAGTTTTTTAAAGCAAATAATTCATAGGTTATGTATTAAATGTTGGATACAAGGTGTTTTATTGGTTTCTAGAACTTTTTAAATTGATGTTATGAACTGATTAATTATACGCCTACTGCTGTGATTTTTTTTTTTTTAGTGTGATGTAATCTCCTGTAAACTAACTTTGATGAAGCCCTTTCTAAAGACAGGATGGAAGAGCTATATTTGGGTTCATCAAAGATCTCGGATGTTGTGTATAGTGCCATCTTTTACATTGCTTATTTTAGTCTTGGTCTGATAGGGAGAGCAAAATAATCTACTTCTTGAGGAAGTCACATCTGGACAATACTGAAACAGCAATACAAGACATAAAATAGAAACAAAATGACATTTGCAAAAGTTGGGTGACCACTTGTCATTCCTGACAGGGATCACCCACTCTGCTCCCTTGTGGCACCACAGGTAAGATGACTCACAAAGCATAGGCCTGACCAGCTGGCTGAATTTGTAGACCAGGTGATGGCAAGAAGACCAAATTTCTATAGTAAGTACTTTTACTTTTTTATTGTAAATTTTATAAAAAATAGGTTTAAAAGCATATTATATAAATACTGCATACATTCAAATATATGAAAGAATAAATACGTGCATGTGCAAATAGATATTAATATTTCAGCCAGTGATATGATTTGCAATAAAATATCCATAAACAGAAATATGTTTCTGTATACAAATAGGGCATGCTTATTTGTTCACATGCTTTTGTATGACTACAGATGTATGTGTTTAAGTAATGCTATATATATATATATATATATATATATATATATATATATATATATATATATATATATATATCCCATTTAGTTAACTGAAAGTACAGTTAACCGAAACCCAATTTGCAGAGACCAATTATACAAAAATGCATTTCTCCGAAACCTCAAAATGCCGAACCACAAAACATCGACACAAAGCCCTATTCAGACTCTAACACAAAACAACACATATCTGTAACTTTTGCATGGGGGCAAGCCCCCCTTCACCCCCCCACACCCCCTGCAACTTATATATACCAACTTCAAGATCATACTACGGTGAAAACAAGGGTAGATTTCCTGATCTGAACTTCAGTGTTTCCAGTGCCTTTTACATAACTGTACACCTACCAACATATCCACAACTAACTCCAATAGTACAGTGCACCTGCAGGTCTGGAAACTCCATATCGCACTGCCAGTATCATAGGAAACAGTTCGAGGAAATGTAATTCAGCATTTTGAGGTTTTGAAGAACAGCATTTTCGCGTAAGTAGTCTCGACAAAGTGGGTTTCGGTTAACTGTACTTTTGGCTAACTAACTAGGACCCATATGTATATATATATATATATATATATATATATATATTTATACAAATGACACAGTGCAGAACTATATATATATATATATATATATATGTGTGTGTGTGTATTGTGTATAATAACCAAATAGAAAAGAACATGTTGAAATTGCTGCATAATTTCATATAGCAATTAATTGTTCTACATTCAATTTTTTTAGAAAAAAATAGCTTATGTAGTTCACAAACTATTTAGTAATATGATATTTTTGTAAGAAATTCATTTCTTCAAAAATATTACACCAAATGCACATAACAAAATAGTTCAACTCAGTTAGATGCCACAGCCTAGGCAGAGAGAAGGTGGGGATGGGGGTTAACTTAGAAAGTGAATGACCAGCACAGAACACATTGAGAAATGCACTGTTTGCTTATTTCTGTAAAGATTTCTACTTAGTTATCTTACATGGATACATATATTAAGCAGTAAATAATCAAGTCATGCATTGCCATGAAATATTTCTACTACATCCATCTTTAACTGTAAGTAATTTTTGTTTACTTCAAGTTGAATTACAAGAATTTCATGATTTTCTTTCTGTTGTTACATTTGTATGTGTGTGCACAGCTTGTCCTTTTGAGGGGAATGTAAAACTATATTGCATAGAGAAACTTCACAGGATATTACTTAAAACTGCAAGTTAAGTATGCAAGGCATAGTGGAAAGCATAAACTTCAATGGAAATGTATGCAAAGGTTGCAAAATGTTCCCATCTCCCAATTTGAAGGAAGTCATGCTGTCTTTCTAGTTTAACTTGCATTGAAGAACAGCTTATTAGTGCAAATGGTTTAAGTACAATGAGTTTATGAAAATCTGTTCTTTGCTGCTTTCCTGCTTAATAAATGTAATCATATAACAAGACTCAGTAAAAATGTGTAGAGAAATAAGCATAAATATTAAGCAAGTACAAGAATAACTTCAATGCCTTGCTGATTAGTAAACATAATAATGTAAGAAAGATTTAAACACACATCTGTAAGTAAGCAACTATCCTCTCTGTCTTCTCTATGCAAAACTAGAGGAGATTACATACAATAAAGCTCTGCAGGAAAGACGACTGAAGAGGTTGGCTGTGGGTTCTTGTAGGTATGTAAAGAAAACCATTTCTATTACAAAAAAGAAAAAAAAAACTGTTAAGTAATATAGGAAGCAATTCCAAATGTATTAGAATTTCTTGTATTACACCAGTTTAACTCATTAGTATCAATAGACTGCAAATGTAAAAATCACTACCACTTGATAGGAGTATACTGATTGTTCACATTTCCAGTACCATTTCCCAGATTTTATTCTGAATAAAGATCTAATACATATAAGAAATCAAGGTTAATACTGAATGCACTGAGTTCGACATAATGAGTCCATTTATTGTCTCCATTTCTTGTCCCCTTTTTCTTTATTTTAATTATGCACAACTTTGTCTTTCTTATTTACTATTTATTTATTTATTTTTCTTTCTCTCTTTTTTCTGCTCATTTGCCAACAGATTCAGAACCCTTAGTAGCACTCCTTCCATGTTACTCCAGCCCAGGGGATGTTCATGTTCGATCCAACCATGGACATACTCACAGGGTAAGGGTGGTGGTACCAATTGTGCAGGCAACCTGGTATAGGGCAGCCTGGCAAGTGTCAGAGACCATGGGCTTCAGAACTTGACTCAGGATGTGGTAAAGCAGATAGTGGAAAGACATCTTAAGACAGTCCAGGATGCTCTTTTGTGGGTTCAATACTAGTTGCACTGGTCACTGCTGACCACAACACCACCACAGGCCTCCACTTCCTCAACATAGGAGTCCTCCACTGCAACACCATCAGGGAGTAGAAACATTTGAGGTCCTATGGACCAGGAATCCTCTTAAGCCCAACTCCTCTTCAACTCCCTCCTCTAACCCTCTATCCTACACCTTCTAATCTACTTTGTACCAAAACTACCCTCTAACATTAAAAAAATAAGGGAGTCTATCTCCAGCAAAAAATATAGTACACCCCATCTTCAACCTCCTCCATCACAGCTGTCTTTATGTGTTCCATTGATGTTTCCTTCTTGGTTATGTCTCCCCCTTTTCAGTCTTTCTTATCTTCCCTTTTCCACTCTTTTAAAGAAATAAACAGGGTGTCCACATAACAATAACTCTATAGAAAACATATAAACCCCCCTTATATTTTTTTAAAAGATAATAAAAATAGCTCTTCTACCTGCCCTTCACCTTAAGTATCACACAGTACTATTAGCATGCACGCAGATACTCTAAATCATACAAAATATCTGAATACTTCTGAAATTACATGGATATTTTCATTTTCATGTAGGACTTCACATATACTTAAGGATTAAATTCACCAATTTTATGCATTTCACAGAAGCGGGCATTGCCTTGCAGATGCTTTTGCATTGATATAGTCATCAGAAATAACCTGACATTAGTGTGTTTGTGAATAACCTCTATGAAACTGTGAACCTCAGGACTATGCATGCCACAAACTGTTTAAAACAAGTACTCATCATCTTTAAGTGTTTGCGGTAGCCATTTGCTTCCTGTACAGTTGCTGCAGCAGATGTAGGGCACTTGTACAAATAAAAACTGTACTCTTACAGCAAGTTCAACCTTCATGCACTGCATTTACAGCACAAATATTAAAATTCTACCATGTTCCTGACATTTATGGTATGTGTCATGCTACTATATTGTCCAAATCAGCTTGTCTTTGAACTGAATGTGAGAAAAAGGCTGGAATTCCACCATCAGTTAAAAAAAGTGTCCTTGCTTCAGTATTATGTAGGGTGGCTCTTTGCATTACCAGATAAAGTTGGTGGACATAGCAGTGTGCATAATAAGCACATTTAAATTACTGCCTTCTGATGGCCTGGACTGCGTACTGAAGTCCACTCATAACAGATGCACCATCATAACTCTGAGCAACCACTTTTTCATGCTGGTCTCCCACCACTTCCTTCAATTCTTCTCTTATCACACCAGCAATATGCACTGCAGTCTGTCCAGGTGGTATAAAATATCCCTAAAAATGTTCCAGCACCTGGCCATTGATACCATAATGGAATACAATGGAAATTTGTCACAGCCCTGAGACATAATGGTTTCTTCTGCAATTGCTGCTACAAATTTTGCAGTACAAATCTTTTTTTATTTTTTCTCTGCCTGTTGTTAGCATGCAGTCCAGGAGTTCATTCTGAATGTTTTTTGAGTTCTTTTAAAACCAATTGAAGTTCTTACGTGTTTAGCCAACGTCTGATCAATCCCGCAGACAAATTCTACCAGTATGTGGAACATTACAGCAATCAGCAAGTCTTCTAGTTCATCATGGTCTCTTAAAGCTACTTCTTCTTCAGCACACAGCTTGATGCAGTCAAGCTATGTGCAGAAGAAGATAGCTTGATGCAGTCAATTATATGTGATAGAACATGACTGTTTTCTTCCACTTTCTTGTTGTGTCTTTACACTGATAACCGGTATCTATTACATAACTGAGATCTAGTATCCACAGTTCCTAACACTGCTCGATTCATTTGGTTGTCAAATGTTTAACAGACTGTTTATGCATTGTAGCCTTTTCTACCAATCTCTTCAGGTCATTCACAGTCACTGATGTCCAGGCATCTTTTCTATCAAACAATAAATATGGGAAAGCAATACAGACTGTTTGTTTCCTCACAACCGCAGATTCAGGTGTGCTTGTCATAGATTGAGTTGCTGAAGCTGTATGTGTATGTTCTTGACCTACTTTTACCCTAAGACTCCATCTTGAGATCAGGTGCAGGTCTTCCAGTCCACTTGATTCTTAACTTTCCATGAAAAGTCAAGTCTCTAATATTTATAGATTTTAGATAGGCTGCTGTAACAGTCTGCTCATTCATTCTGGTATTGTGCTGGTTGTAACTGAAGTAAAAATATTACAGAAATGACTGTGCAACTGTTGTTTACATTTTAAGTACAGCTTCACATAAAGTATCTGGCTTGGCCTTGCCAGGATTAAAAAAAATGAAAGTATTAATGCTTTTTAATGCTTTTAATGTATTTTTAATGCACACACTGTCACAGCCTACCTTCCGTCTTGCTTCTCCCAAATGCACATTAGTCTTGCAGAGCCAGAATTAAAAGAATAAAACAGGGACAGTCATTTTATTGCCCGGTATAGTTTTTTTTCTGCTTTGATCTTTCCAGCATTAAAATAATACTACATTTGTGTTAGTATAATTAATACACAATAGTCTTGCAAAGCCAGAATTACAACAGTAAACAGCTAGTCATTTCATTCTCACACTGACATAGCCCCCATCCCAATCGCCTATCAAAAGTACCAGGCTTGAACCTATAATGTTAAAAATATTAATAAAAAATAAACAACAGGTACATTACTGTTTGGCTTTCACATAAACATTGGTCAAAAGTCAGCGCTTGTACTCACTCCATCTCACTACATCTAAATGCACAGCAGCCTTGCAAAGGCAGAATTTTAACAGTAAATAATAGAGTCATTCATTTAATTTACAAGCAGCTCCCTCCCCCATACCCATTGCTTACCTAAAGAAGGTGGTTTGCCCTTGCCAGCATCAGTAATAATATTTTCATTGCTGTATTGAATTGATACATGCAAATAGTCAGGGTTTACATTCTTATTTCACCCAAATACACATTAGAATGCAAAGTCAGAATTATTACAACAAAGCTACAGTGCCAAACATTTCATCCACAAACAGCCACCATATCAATTGCCGACTTAAAGTATCTGCTTTGACCCTCCCAGGATCAAAACAAAAATATCACTGATTGTATTAATTTAGTGTGTTGCATAGAAGCAGTAGTCACAGGCTTGCATGACAGCTGACTTTCCCAAATACACATTAATCTTGCAACATCAGCATTATGACAGTAAACAGTAAGGCCAGTCAACTCATTTCATTCACAAATACCCCCAATTACCTAACTAAAGTAACTCACAAAAAGCCAAAAAGGGTTCTGAAAAAGTCTATGTTTATACGAAAGTGCTTAACCGTGAATTGTAGTGAATTTACCAATAAAGGATTGTTTCTCTCCACACCAGCTGCGAACTGGAGTGGTTTCTACCATTGTTGGATTCATTTCCTGTGGTCTTTGGCTTCCTGGTCAGTAATTTGTTTTTAACTAAAGTAACTGCTTTTTATCTGTCAGGATTAAAATAGAAATAATAGTAACAGTTGGATGGCAAACTTGCATTACTTTCCTTTTGTTGACAGAAACATTATTCACAGCTTGTGTGTGCCAGCCAAGTACAAATTACATTTAATTTGTTTTACTTTTGTTTACCCAGATTTCTTCACCTGGCTTTAGTTGAAAAAAAAAAGCTCCAACATATTAGAAACAGTTTAAAACAAACATTCAGTATATATATATATATATATATATATATATATATATATATATATATATGAACAGATATGAAATAACATACATTAAGAATTAGTCATAAACTTGCTAATTATTTTACATTCACCTTAAAGTACAGACAGAAAAAAATTACAGTTTTGCAAAGCTAGTATTACAACAACAGTAAACAACATCAGGGCTTTTTGTTCTATTCACACATAGCCCCAATCTCCATTGACTACCACATCCACAGTATCTGACTTGATCTTGTGAGGTTAAAAATAAAAACAAAAGCAACTACAACAAAAAAGACAACACTGTCATTAAGGTAATTTTTTTTTTCACATAAACAAAACTCAGAGTTCAGAGCTTACGGTCGATCTTACTTCATTCAAATGTACTTGCAAAGCAAGCCAGAACTGCAGTCATCCCATTCACACATAAGCATTGCCCCCATCCCAACTTCATACCAGACAATCTGCTTTGAGCCTGCAATGTTTAAAATAACAAAAATAAAAGACCACAGTCACATTCTTGTATTTCTTTCACATCACATAGCCAAGAACTTGCATGTGATCTTATTTCAGTTCACCCCTACATGCTTTACCTATGCAAGAGTACTGTTTGTAAGCAAAGGCCAAATCCAGGCAAAGCCCTAACCTTGCATAAAACACAGCTTTATTTAATGTTTTCGTCAGCATATATCAAAGATTTCTTCAGAATAAAGCCATATGAAAATACACATGTATTAATACCTCATACAATCAGATCATGTGATGAAATGACCCAATGAAAACACAACCATGTTAAATATCTAAGTAAAATCACACTCATATGAATTTGTAACAATACCATGCAAACCTAATAACTATAAAATAAAACATTTAAACAGCAATATACATACATATAAACTTAATTTTTAAAAACCTATCTCTAAACACTAACATTTTATCCTTAACCTAGTAAGAACGCAATTTCAAATAACTAGTTATACTAATACCATAATTCAAACCAGGTTTAGTTAATGCATTTAGCTTAATTTGCCAACAAAGCTCTCTAAAATCTAGTTTGTCCTCCCATGGTCCACCCCTAGGATCCTGAAATATTTTTTCAATAATGACAAATTTAAAACTGTGGGATGGGTGGTTCTCTATATGTCAGAATAAAGCACTGTTAGTGTTCTGGATTTTTATATCCCTAGTATGCTCATACATTCTCTCCTTAAACTTTCTTTTGGTTTTCCCTATAAAAAAAAAACAGTACATTCTTCACATAAAGCAGCATATACTACCCCCAGTATATTACAAGTGAATTTCCCTGCTAACTTTATCAAGGTATTGTTGATTTTGACCTTATCTGTTTGTTTCACTAAGAAACATTGGGAATAAAAAACACATATTTTCATACCCAGAGACCCTCCCTGTGAAAGACTAGTGCCTTTGTTTTCAAATAACTGTTTAAAAGTGAACCCTCTCCTGCAAACTATACATGGTTTTGGACCTAGTTTTTCAATAATCCCTTCAAAACCATGGAAAATGCATCAATTCTTGCTCAAAATATTAGATAAAACTGATAGTCTACTGTAAATCTAGTAACAAAGGAACATTTAATGTCCCTATTCTCTGAAATGCCTTCTCTTTGATGGGCATCCATGGAGCTTACCTCCTTCCTACAGTTCAAAAGTGGTACTATAATTCCCTTCTGTCTTTTAGTACAAATTTCATTCAAAGAGTTCTCTAATAAGTCAGACGGATATTCACGAGACCTAAACATGTCAATAAGTTCATTACATTGGACAAAAAATTGGTCATCTCTTTGCTGACTGGCTCTGCTTAACCATGGTAGAGGGTTGTGATCGGTCATTACAGTGAATTTTCTTCCATACAGATAAGGCTGATGTTTCTGCAGTGCCCACACTATGGCTAGACATTCCTTTTCTGCCAGTGCATAGCATTCCTCCCTGGGTTGGAGCCTATGACTGAGATAAACCACTGGGTGCTCTTACCCCTCTGAAGAAATCTGGTTAAGTACAGCACCAACCCCATGCTTCAAAGCATCCACCTGCACAACAAATTTTTTGCTGTAATCTGAACTGGCTAACACAGGGGGTCCTCCAAAAGCTTCTTTCAGTCTCTGGAATGCATAATCACATGCTGGGGTCCACGCTACCTTATCTGGCCTGTTCTTCATTGTCAGGTCTGAGAGGGGAGCAGCTATGGTACTATAGCTTGGGACACACTTGCTGTAGTACCCTGCTGTCCCTAAGAATGCCCTCACCTGCTTTTTGGTATCAGGTGCAGACCATGCCTGAATGGCTTCCACTTTGGGAGGTTCTGGCCTTATCTTACCACTCCCCACTCTATGTCCTAGGTAGGAGACCTCTGACATACCCACCTGAAATTTGCTCGGCTTAAGGGCCAAACCTGCCCTCTGTAATCTACCCAGCACCTCCCTGACATGCTGAATGTGCTCTTGCCAGGAATGGCTGTAGATGGCCATATCATCTAGGTAAGCAAGGGCAAACCATCCTGCTCCTGCTACAATATGATCTACCAGCCTCTGGAAAATTTGCTGGGGCATTCTTCATCCCAAAGGACACCTTTGTGAACTCATACAAGCCAAAAGGAGTCACAAAGGCTAACTTCTCTCTAGCACTGGGAGTCAAGGACACCTGCCAGTAACCCTTGGTAAAATCAATGGTTGTAAGATACTTAGCCCCACCCAGCTGCTCTAGGGCCTCATCTGTCCTAGGCCTGAGGCTAGCATCTGACTCTATGTGACTATTTAATTTCTTGTAGTCCACACAGAACCTGGTGCTGCCATCCATCTTTGGCAGCAGCACCACTGGGGAGGCCCAGGGACTGTTGGACTCTTGAATCTCCCCTAGTTCCAACAAAGAAGAACTCACACTGCACACAGGCAATATAAGATGAAAATTAAATATAAAAAATTATTTCACACTGAGCACACCTGTCATCTAAGTCTGCTCTTGATGGCAATATACATTCAAATACTGGAAACCCACTACACACTTACAACTACCACATCAGCTAACCCTAGTACTCCTCTTTCACTCAACCAAGCTAATAGTCTACTTTTGATGAACTTAAATCTTAAGAGCATCAACAGTAAACTATCACAGTTACATGCCTATATAGCCTCATACACGCCTGACATGCTAGTAGCCACAGAAACCTGGCTAAAGCCAGGTACTAAAGGCAAGGAAGTTCTCCTCCTCAGGATACAACATCATTAGAAATAAATGACAGCATAAGTAAGCTGGTGGTATAGCTTTGATATACAAACAACACCTTGAAATCACTTACTAACCCCTCACTCACACCATCTGTCCCAGTGCTGAACTAATTATCTCTCTCCTGCAAATCAACCAGCACTGGAGCATATGCATAATGCATTACTGCCATCTGCATCACTCTTGGAAACAACATCTCATTACTAGTAGAAATCATGCAGTGACTCTGCTATAATAGCAACAAGAAAACCATCATCATAAGTGACGTTAATAAAGACTACCTACTAATCAACTCTAACTATCCCACACTCTCCATCAATCTCTTTTGTTTTACCCAAATTATCTATTTGCGTTTATATCACGTTATCGAAATATGAAAATAGTGAATGCTATTTCATTGGCCCCAAAACATCTAAACATGAAAATATCGAACATTCAGAAAAGCAAATTTTTTCCCATGGAAAAAATTTGCTGCTCCGAAACACATATACCAGCACATCAAACAAACAGCAACCACACACATACACTTAAATTCCTACATCTAATGCTACACTAAACTAAACATACACTACTATCTACCCACTTACCTTAACCCAAACCATAACCCTAAGATCCGTCACTATCGCACACTCACCTAACCCGCACCCTAACCCTAACTCACTTAAACCACCCCTAACCCTAAAGTCTGTCACTACTGCACACATGCCTAACCCACACAATAACCCTAACTCATTTAACCTGCCCCTAACCCTAACGGACAAACAATCGCACACTTACCTGAACCCAACCCGTAACTTTCCACCACAGCGCTAAGAATAACAAAGCTACAGAAACGGCCAACCAAATTCTTTCTCGAGGAAAGAATTCGCTGTTCTGCAGCTTCGCTATTCTTAATGTTTGCCGAATAGTGTTCAATATCAGAACATTCGAAGTTTTAATACTTCGATGTTCTGATATAGACCCATCTATTCTGCTACTGAAATAGACAAAAGCAGTAATAGGGAGTCTAGATTATAATGGATCCTTACCATGACCTTTATAAAATTAACATTGATGACTGCCTACCCAGCACTGTCAGTGACCATCACTTGACCATTGCTGTTAGACAATCTAATTATATATATAAACACAAAATCTATAATAATTTGCATTCTCCCTCCTCCTTCAATAATGACTCCACTAGCTAACTCAACAAATACAACTGGGATATTATAAAATACTTACCCCTACATGGTGCTGTAACTCTGTTTAATAACACATTCCTAACATACTAAATTAACTAACTCCCTTCATATCAAAGCTTATTTTAAACAGAAATTATGCTTGGAAAGCATGGTCTACTGTGAAAACGCCAAAAATGGCAATATTTCTAACAGCTTAGGAACCTTTCTAAACAAAATAAATCAGATTAGACAAAACCAAAAAAACGTTTCCAAGCTCCAAGACAACCAACAACAAAATCTTACACTTTTCTTTAATGCAATCAAAAGACTATTATACTCAGACCAAACTATGACTCTTTCATCAACTGCCAACAAAAACTCATTTCCTATAGCTGCCCAATTCAAAACACATTTCATACTGTCTGACCTCTCTCACTACATTACAACAAACCACCCACCAGCCTCACTATCTCAAACAGTAACAATCACCACCAAGATCCTTTCTCCCTCTAACCAATATCTACTTTTTATGTTAAAAAACAACTCCTAAAAATAAAAAAAAAATTCTCCACACCAGCAACAGACAGCCTGTCACCAGAATATCTCCAAATCACTGCTAATGCTATAGAATGTCCTATATCTATATACATAAAACAATTACATAAAGCTACGTACCTGCCATCTGGATAAAAACTCATATACTCATATCATACCTTTGCATAAAGAGGGAGCATCCATCAAACTCTCCAGTTACTTACCTCTAGCCATTCTACCTCCACTCTCCAAATATTACAAAAATGCATTAATTCCCAACTCCCTTCCCATTTTCATAATAATAATCTCCTCTTTTACACTCAGCATGGTTTCTGACTCACCACAACACCACTACTGCTCTGCTCAGTTTTTTTTTTTCAAAAGTATAAACTCTAATAGTAACAACAACAGCCTAGTAACTTCCCCCTTCTTAGACATGTCAAAAGCATTTGACACAGTTACACACAAATGCCTGCTCCATGAACTATTCTCCCTAGGACTCTCCCATTCATCCCATAGCCGGATCAACAGCTATCTCACCAACAGACTCCAGACTGTAAAATGGAAACAAGATCTCCTTCCCTTTCTCTTCCTCTCTGTTAGTGTACCTCAGGAATTTATTCTAGATCCTTTACTATTCAAAATATTCAATAATATAATAAAACTTCACAAAGTTACCAAAGAAGCCTCAATAATACAATACGCAGATGATGCCATCCTCATATGTTCTGCACCATGTGCTGCTGCTGCACAAGATAACCCAAGACTCCTTTTCCCCAGTTTAGGCCTAGCTAGCTGAATGCCATCAATTATTGAATGCTAAAAAGTAATGCTGCTTTTGCCTAAATATCTGTCAGAAAAGAAACAATCCTTCAACATCACATTAACAATTAATACCACAACTGAAACAGTTTCTAACACAAAGCTTGCTGGTGTCTTAATTGATGATAACTTAAAATATGGTCAACATTTCACTCAAGCCATCAATAAAACTCACTAAAAGTTGGGTTTCCTCTACAGAAACAAAATCTTTCTCATGGACTGCTCTAGAAAGTTTTTAGCAATATCCTGTCTTCTCCCTTCACTTCTATATGGAGCATCCATCTTGACAAACCTATACTCAACTTCATAGGCTCATAGGTTTATAGGTGTTTACCAGACTAACAACCACAAGGGCCTTTTTAGGCCTAGTCATGCACCCCAAATCTCTGATAAGTTCTTGTACCCTTGATAAGTGTAAGCAGAGGCTTAGGAGATGAAGCATTTACAAACAGAGGTCTGGGAGGTAAACCATTTACAGGCTGCCTGTGTCTATTAGAGACAAATGTGTCAAACCAGGGATGAATTTCCTATTCCCCATCCAACTGTCTGAGTTACACTTGAATTGGGTTATAGAGGAACTCTGCATCACATAGATGGTTCTAGACAAGGGATGGAATATGGGATACATACCTGTTTCTCCAACAGATCCTATTTATAACACAGGCAAGGTTTAAGTCTTTAGAATGGCTAATTCTGGTGCTGTTTGTTATGAGAATATGCAGGAGGTCCACCAAGGTAGGGTCTGCCAATGACTTGTATGCCAGGCATATATCTCCCCTTAACAGCCTGTAGGAGGCAGAATACAGGAACAGAACTTTGAGATGGTCTATATAGGACATGTTACTTATGCCATGTATTCTTTAAGTGAGAAACCTCTGTGGACATTCTAATTGTTTGATATGCCATGTTAGGTATATACCAAAGGGGCCATTGTACTGAATGGTAGTTCTGATACATGCCGAATACAGTGAAACAGTGACTTCCTTGGACCTAGATGCTATACCTTTATTTATAAGTTGCACAACATAGAATCATTTAGTCACTTCTGTAGACACGTGATGACCACTGCATAGATAACTGGCTATGTGTCACCCCCAAGTCCCTCACTGTGGGATCATCTCTTAGGGGTATGCTGTCAATATGATAGTTACCAGGGGTGGATGACTTCTTGAATAATACTATTATGCAGTTCTTGGCAATTTATTTTAGCCCATGGCTCAGATGCCAAATATTTGTCTGTGCAAGCCCTTCATAGAGAACATTTGTGTGAGTGGGGATTCAATGGACCTCTTAATCTGTAATCATTTGCAAATCTAGTTAGCCAGAGGCCACTGACATTGTCCTTGACTTCAGAGAAATAAAAGCCAAAAAGGAGTAGTCTGAGGACCGATCCCTAAAGGATGCCACTTGTGACTGGCCCCTTTGTAGAAGCGGACTCTCCAATTCTAACCTCCTGGGTTCTGTCTGTAAGACAGCTGACTATCCAATAGGTGACATAAGGGTTTTTGCCTATCCTCTTGAGTTTGTCAACAATGCCCAAGTGGGGTATTGTGGCAAATGCCTTGGCCAGATCAAGGTAGGCAGTGTGAACCATTTTGCCCTCATCCATTGCTTTGGTGACTTTCTCAAAGACGTCCACCTGGTTAAGTAGGCATGCCCTGCCCTTAACAAACCATATTGGGTTGGGCCCAGTGTCTGGAGGTTTTCTATATCATTATTGATCATTTCCATGATAATTCTTTTCATGGCTTTGCATATGAGTTTAGTGAGACTTATGGGTCTGCAAATTTACAGGGTCTGTAGATGACCCACCTGTGAGCAAAGGGTGGTCCTCCTTTGTGCACTTTAAAAAATAATCTAGAGATTTTCTACAATAAAATGGTTAACTTTGCATTTAACTTACCAAACCATTCATACTACTGCCAAGCACTGAAGCACCTACACTGGCTCGAACTACTTAATTATCGTACCTACTCCCAACTGCTTTGTGACACAAAATAATACACAAACCCCACACCTGGCCATCACTACCAAACATCTCTGCTCACAGAACAAATATCTCCTGACCAGGACTAAATGTCATAACAGTGCATGTGACTTACTTTTCTCAACCTTTGTTGCTTAGAACTGGAACTCTATCCCAACTACTTTTAAACATGACAACATTATCAAACATTTCGAAAACAACCTAAAGCAAGACCTAACTTCCTCATGGCTATGATCATCATCCCTTAATAAGTCCACCTTCCTTTCTTTCTTTTCCATTACCATTCTCTATCCATCACCCTGGTGCTTTCTCTTTCTCTTTGATCTCCTCTACTGCTCCTCCAACAAATCAGTATCATTAATCCTCTCCTTCTTATACCTCCTCCTTACCCACCTCAACATCTTACCTATCTGCTGTCATCTCAACCTCTCCACTATCAGAACTATTCCTACTTATATTTTTCTTGATTATATCTGATTATATCCTTCCTCCTTTTCTGTTTCTACTCTAGTAACACCCTACCTCACCAATGTCAATATACCTGTACTGAACCAATGTGCAATATCATTGCTCTTGTATCTCCAGCTATTACATGTTAGTATGTCTTTGACTTATGTAAAATAATATAATTTGGATATTTTATTCCAGGGTCTCTGCTGAAAATGGGACCTGTTCCCAGTCAGGCTTTCTTGGTAAACAAAAGGCCATGTGTGTGTGTGTGTGTGTGTGTATATATATCTATATATATATATATATATATATATATATATCTATATATATATATATACACACACACACACACACACACACACACACACACACACACACACACACACACACACACACACACACACACACGTGCGCGCACACACACACACACACAAACACACATACACACATGCATACTTATACATACCTATAAAATGCTGTTTTTTGTGGCCTTGCTTCCACTACATTTATTTATTTCCTTCATAATGTTTGACCTGTTTAAGGAATACAAACATTTTTAAATAACTGAACCTAGCCAATATAAGACATTCTGTAGGTAAGTAACTATATGTGGGCTTTTATTTGAAGACGTTCTATTCTCAAAAAAAAAAAAAATGAAAGCGGTCCTTTTCCTGGCCACATATCCTAATTGGTAAAAAGTTGTGTTTTTATTTTCATTGCTCAGAGTCTGAGAGGTATGACCAGGTATACTCATATGTAGACAGCATTTAATGGTATTTTAGTGTCCTAATAAGACAATTGCAGATAATGTAAAATGCACCTACAGTGTCAAACCTTAATTCAAAGGCTATAGCCCCAGAATATGATTATAAAGATTTAGAACAAAACAAAACCAATAACAATTTTCATAATTTATGTCTTTGCTGTTTAGGAGTATCAATGATGGCTGATCTCAGAATAAGACATTTCTATTTTATATTGCCGATTTTTACAGTGAAAGGAAGGATTAACAAATTCTAATGCTGATGTGTTACATTTCTGGGTAAATAAATGCTATGATATGCCATACTCTCAGAGGCTTTATCTGAATATATGTCATGATTTAAGATTGCAATTAGATACTCAACTGCAAAAGGATGAAAAAAATAGGAGTCAGGCAGAAAGAAATACATTACAGCATGTATGACAATAACTGAAACAGCACGCATATAATGGTGCAGCATTTACAGTTGATTGCCTTTGCAAGTTGAGTAATAAAATTACAGCTGCACATTTAGCAAAAGGGGTGAAACACAGACATCAATCTAGTGGGAACACTTTAAGCTTACACAGTTGTGTCGTTTGCTAAACAAAGTTTCGGTGTTATAATGAACCCTGATTATAAAGTTTGATTTAGTCACTCTTCAAAAAACTAATTGATCTTGAAGTGTTACATATAATGACTGTTACTATTTTGTTTCTGTATTTAGAAGAAAACAAATCTTTCCCTCGTGTAAAGACAAATAGCCAACAGAGTTTAAGTGTTTACTTATCACAGACCTAGCCCAGGGGATCTTATTACTTGTATACACAGAGCAATGGTCACTTAGGCAGAAGGCCTAATGATGTGGAATTTGTTTTCATTTAGAAGAGTGACTTAATTAAACTATTTTGCTCATAGTGTTTGGTACCAAACAGTAATTCTATGAGACTAAACACTGCATGTTTATTTAATTTATGTAAAGGTCAGTTTCTGTGACCTATTGCATGTTGGCTTTGCTTGGTAGAAACTGATCCCAGCCATGTTTCATGCATTATTGGACTTAGATTTTAGCATGAATTCTGCAAAAAGATGTAATGATGTTACTTTTTACATACATTCCTTTATAGCATTACAATGCATTGTTGTTAAACACTGGTATTTACGCAGCTAAAACATAGGCAGTAGAGTGTTAGCCACAATTTAGAATGTCCAGCACAGATATATGTTCAAGGAATGTTTACATTTTCAGTACATATTAGTGTCTGTATAATGTAGCAGTCCACAGAAGAAGCACCTCTCATTTGAAAGGGCTGCTTTTGAAAACTGAAGCATTCTTAATTTTTATTTCATTATTCACAAAGTTTCTAGTAAAAGATTCTAAAATACACCAACAGTATTAATAGTCTGGAGAAATGGGTGTGATGTATGCATATTCCTTAAAGTTATAAATGACAAGAATAGGATGTAGGACTTAAAGAATACAATCTGACACGTAATTTTGATATATTTCAATGCTGTTTGAATATAAACTCATCACTGACTCAATGTCACATTTGTAACTGGTAGGTAATATGATTCAGAAAACATTTTTCCACAAAGTTAAGACAAAAGTAACATTTATAGGTTTCCTTGACATTTTGGGTTCAAGGCAGTGTCAGTCGATTGATGGCACTTTCAGCAAGTGCAAAGTGATTGAAAATTTCAGTGATAAATCTTTTATCGACAGTGCAGTTCCCTTTTTGCCCCACTGTTGTACAAATGTGTAGTAAATATATTTAAGTTCTGTGTGTGTGTGTGTGTGTGTGTGTGTGTGTGTGTGTGTGTGTGTGTGTGTGTGTGTGTGTGTTTCTGTGTCCTCACACATGGGGGATGCAGTAGGTCTTGCCTTCCTACAAAAAATATGTACCTTCATGATTCACTAAATGTTATTTTTTTTTAAACCCGTTGGCACTTGATGCAGTTGTTGATCAATCAATATGATTTTGATATTGACCAGTGCTGTGCATGTTCAGGGTCTAAGTAACAGTGCAGGTGTTGAAGCATTTGGCAGTGTAGGAGAAAAGAACATATATAACTTCAGTTTTCTCTTCATAGTGAGGTCTGGGTTAGAGTTTGTATCCTTTTCTTGTTGCCAATAAGTTGGTGTGTTTCAGGACAAATTAGTAACACAGAGGAAGGAAAGCCTTTGTGTGAGAGGAGGCACATGCTGATGTGTGCTTTGCCTGCACTCAGACCATTGCACTCATGCAGCAGTAATATAAATGGGGATTTGGAGACCAGAGGAAACAAACTATTCAGTGTATAACAGTATAGGTGTAGGACAGCAAGCTCTTGTCCTTAACTTGAATAAGCAATGGAAAGTAGCAGCATTTTACATCAAACACAAGGACAGGATTGAAAAGGTAAAAAATGTGGTTTGAACTATTAGAATTCATAGTATGTAGTTTCATAACATGGTTATACTTTAAATTCTGGTTTACAGTATTAAACATTACAAGAATTGTGATGGTTGGATTTCCAGTATGATGGCAAGCTTACAACTTTGGAAATTGCCAGTTCTATCAATCTATCCATTCAAAATGCCTTTTCCCATTTTTGATCATGGGTTCAGGGTCTCACTTCAACAGTAACAATCATCTAGAGCCAAGGATTACACCACCATGCGACAAGCCTTATCACAGTAGTTCTTTCACCTACACACTGACACATTGACACACACACACGGTCAATTTATAGTGTCAGTCCAACTCCTACATGTCTTTTGAATGCGGGAGGAAACTGGAGTATCTGGAGGAAACAACAAATGGAGGACATACAGACTCTGCACAGAAGGCACCCTATCTGAGAATCAAACTGGGGAACCTCTTGCTGTGTGGTAACAATGCTATCCACTGCACTACTGTGCTGCCATTCTGCTACTGTGTCACCCACTGTACTACTGTGCTGCTATGAACATTGCCAAATGACTTGGTTAAAGAAAATGACTCATATTCTTTATAGACTTCCTGTTCATGAACTCTTCAGCATCAATTTGGTAGCTCATAATTCAGAGATACGGTTCAAAGTTACACTCCACAGAGAACAGGTGAGGAGTATAATAATCTGTACTTTGTCAGTAGCATAGTAATAGCTTTTGACTTTAAGTGCAATAAATAGAGGCAGATCATCATCAAAGGTAGCTGTAAGTGGGGTAATGGTCTGGGCCCCTTTGTTTGCCTGTTTCTCCTCAGTGTCCCTAATATCTACTGAAATTGATCAATATCCAATCAGCAGTGATTAGATATCAAACAAAGATAGCCAACAGATATTTCATCATCATCATCCCCCTTTTTCCTATTTTTGTCATGGGGTCAAGGTGTCATGTCAACTGTCACTATCTCTCTCAATTCAGTGCCACTCTGCTACCTTCTTTGACAGTCTTGCCTGACAGTCCTTTCTGTCGCACAGTCCAGTCATCTTTTTGCTGAATGCCTTTATTTCCACTTGTCTTTTTTATGCCTGTCTCAAATCTTATTCACTGGATTGTTTGCTTTTCTGTACATGTGCCTGAACCACCATAATCTCTTCTCTTTGATTTTCTCTGCATTTAGAACTACTTGGACTTCTGCTCTGATGTCCTCATTTCTTTGTCTTTGTTGCACCACTGTTTTGCACACCTTACTTTTTAGCTTGTTTGGTATTCTTCTGTCATACACTACCCTATAATTTTGTGCCATTTGGGTGCAGCCCCTCTAATTCAAGTTCTGTCTACCTTATTCAGACTTCCATTCTTCTGAACCACCACTCCCAGATACCTGAAGCTGTTAATCCATTCCACTATTTTGACTTCTATTCCATTTCTGATTTTCCCTCATTTGCTGCCATTACAACTGTCTAATGTGTACTCAGGTTCATCCCATGTGCCTTCAGTTTTTCATTCCATTCCCCTATCCTTTGCTGAAGTTCTTACTCAGAGTTTGCCTCATTTACACATTGTCTGCATACAACAGTTTTGTTGATCTGTCCCCTCAGAACTGTTTACTAGTGTAGTTCATCATCAGTATTAGCAGCAATGGGATAAGACGTGAACACTGATACACTCCCACTCCCACTGGGAATCCCTCCCTGAGTCCGAACTTTTGTTTGTACTTGAATCAATAGGTCCTTGTACATAGTCTACACTAATTTTACCAATGCTTCAGGGACTTTAAACCACTGCAGGACTGCCCAAATCAGCTTTCTTTGGACTAGAGTCTAGGAATGCCCATTTGGACTCTTTCCTCGTCTTTGCTTCTCCTCACTTATCTGCCTCACTGCAAACATTGGAGCAGTCATGCTGCATCCTAATCTGAATGCAAACTGCTCATCTCTCATCTTATTTTTTGGTAATCTGCATATTCTTTTATCAATCACCCTGTCCAGAACTTTCATGCAATGTGATAAGAGTTTGATACCTCTATACTGCCCATAGCTTTGTATGTCCACTTTGTTCTTGTGCACTGGCATTAGAATGCTTATTCTCCAGTCATCTGGAATATGCTTTTTTTTCTCCAGATTGCTATGAATACCCTCAGGAGCTATTTTCTCCTATGTCACCCCACATTTTGATCATACCTGTTGTGACCTCATCTGAGCCTGCTGCCTTCTTTAATTTTCCTTAGTGCTTTTCTTACTTTTTCTAGGGTGGGCTCATCCTCTTGTCTCATTATAGGGCATGTCTGGGACAGTACAGTTTTTTTTTTGTTTTGATTTTTTGTGGTTTTCTTCATTCAGTAGCTGCTGGAAGTACTACTTCCATCTGACGTGGACTTTCTTTACACTGGTGATCAAGTTGTTGCCGGCATGTCTTATGAAGGCTGTCTAACTATCTACTTTATCTTTCTGTTTTTGCTTTTCAACTTGATGGAATTTCTTTGTACTGTCTACTGAGGTACTTTCCTGAAGCTGATAGAGTATCTTTGCTGCCTTGCTCTTTGTTTATTTCAGGTTCTCTCTTAGTCTCTTTGTTAGCCAGCTAGTATTCTTTCCTAGCCTTGTTCATATTTTCTATCTCCCCTTTTTCCTGGAGTTCTTTCTTTTGATAACTTCCTGGACTTCCACATTCCACTACTGGTTTTCCTTATCTGCCTTGCTTTCATACCTGACTCGGCCACATATCTATTCTATAGAACTCACTCATGCTGTTTTTGAGACTGTGACATTCTTCTTCAACTCTACATATTTTCTCTTCTTTCTAAGGTGCTAGAATCCTGAATAATTAATTGAACCATTGTGGTTTCTCTCAAGTCACTTTCCAGGTCTTTGGCCTTGTCTCTGGTGATTTTAGAGCCTTTTCTGACCAGTACTTGCAGCTGATAGTGGCAACCTGTGGTTTATGCTGTGGGCCAATTCTATCCCAATGTCCATTATTTAGTAGGAAGAAGTCTACCAGTATTTCATGTTGGCCACTGTTGTATGTGATCTTGTGACTGTCTTTCTTACGGAACCATATGTTGGCCAACATCAAGTCATTTTCCAGAAAGAATCATTAAATAGCCTCACCTTTTGTATTCCCTTTGTCACATCCACATGAATCCAGGTCATTCTCATACCCTGCTCTGTCTGTCTGTCCTGCTATGTGCATTCAAATCACCCATTATCAACATAAGTTCATGTTGCCCTGCATTATCTACTAGGCTCTGCAACTGCTATATGAATGCATTATTTTCCTCACTATCTCAACCCAGTAGTGGGGCATAGCCAGATATATTGAATAGGTCCCTACCTCACAATGAAATTTTATTGCCATAAGTCTTTGACTAATTCTAATGACCTCCATGAAGCCTTACCCACACCACAATTCCCACACCTTTCAAGTTTTTCCTCCTCCCCCTGAGTAGTAGACTCTGGAGCCCAATCCAAGTGGCTTTGCTAAACTGCCCTTTCTTATCTCCTGGATACATAGGATATCCAGCCTTCTCCTTACCATCATGTCATCCACTTCCAAGTTCCAGCCAGTCAGTTAACCTACAGTGAGTACAGCAACCCTTAGTTCATGTTTGGCAAACTGATTGGTTTTCCATCCAGCTTTCACTCAACATAGCTATCCCCAGTATCCAAATCTAAGCAACAGGACACCAGCATGCCAGTATCTTATTGATCCAGGGCTGATGGGCTTTATTCTGGGCACACACTAGCTAATAAGAGCACATATTCCCCACCCACCATTAGCATAGGTCAAGGTAGGCTAAGTCCTCAACCCATTTATCACTGACAAATACGTGACTGACATTAGTCAACAAAACAGAATTGCCTAGAGCCAAAAGCAGTGGCATAATGTACAGTCTGTGATCCGTGTTCTCCTGTTTAGAGGATATAGTGCATAACAATTGATGCCCAAAGCATTTGGTGCAACTCTTCCCCCCTATAGGGTAATCTAGAGTCTGTGCTGGTACCCACAATACCATTCCTGTACGAGTCTGAGTGGAAATACTCAGCATCTATTTGGCAGGTAGAAGGAATCCCATAAGGAAACAGGTAGAACGTGCAAATTCAGTACTGATATTGAACAAAGGTCTAGGTCAAACTTTATCCCTTATGCAAGAGAGGCAGATACAGTAGTCATTATAGCAAATGGTTTCTGCTACCAACCAAAACAAATGGGACTGCTGTATGCTTAACATTAATGTCAGTTAACCAAATGGCTGCAGTAAGTTTAAATTATCTATTCCTCACATTTAAACTTTGCAAGCAATAGATAAATTGCTCAAATTCTAATAAACTGACCATGTGAATACAGCATCCATGGGACCAGATGACATCTCGGGCTGTGTACTACATGAACTACAAAATGAACTGGCACCTCACCTAAGTGTTATGTTTAATCATAGCCTCACCTCAAGCTTCGTGCCCACTGAGTGGTGCACAGCTACTGTTATCCCACTCCACAAGAGGGGATCCACCTTGGATCCCGGGAACTACCGTCCTATCAGTCTGATGAGCCTGATCTGCAAGGGCATGGAACGCATTATCATGGAACTTATAAACAAAGACATTGGCAACCTTGAAACACTGGACCCCACCCAGTTTGTGTTCGTGAAGGGCCAATCTTGTCTCCTGAACCTAACTGACTTCTTCAAATCAGTCTCCAGAGCTGTGGATGAGGGTAAGGTGGTCCACACAGCCTATCTGGAACTCGCCAAGGCCTTCAACACCATCCCCCACTCTGGAATCATAGATAAACTTACTAAGCTGGGCATAAGTCCCTACGTCACTGTATGGGTTGCCAACTGTCTTACTGACAAAACCCAGACTGTAAAAGTATCCGACACCAAATCTAGCTCCAGAAAAGTGACAAGTGGAGTACCTCAGGGTTCAGTCCTGGGACCACTCTTGTTTGGCATCTACTTCTCTGAAGTACAGGCCAAAAGGAAGGGACTCTGGCTAACAAAGTTTGTGGATGACTGCAAACTGGGAGCCATTAACGAATCCCTAAATGATGTGGATATTCTGCAAAAGGGCCTTACAGAAACAGATGCTTGGTGCCAGATCCATCGGCTCAAGCTTAATGCCAAGAAATGTATAGTTATCCCCTTTGGGAAAAAAACATGTACCCATGAATTACCACATAGGTGGAAGTACACTCAACACCAAAAATGTGATGTGAGACTTAGGGGCACAGATGGACAGTGATCTCACCTTCGACAATCACATCGCCACAACAGTCAGGAAATCCTTCTATGTGGCACACCACATCACTAAGGGCTTTTCATCCAGAAAAAAGGAGGTCATTGTCCCACTGTACTCATCCCTCATTAGACCCATTATACAGTACAATGCCCCATTTGGTATGTACTTCACAAGACATCTGCAAAAGCTGGAAAGTCCGCAGAAATACCTCACTAAAAGAATCACAGGCCTAAAGCAGATGCCCTATACTGACCATCTAAAAAAACTCCAGCTATACTCTGCAGCATATCGTCTACTCAGAGGTGATCTCTGCTTAACATACAAGGCCATGTCAATCCCTGAGCTGTAGGACATGCTCCACTTAAAGAAATCCCAATCCCTCAGAGCCACAAACTCCAGGGATCTAAACCGTGTCATCACAATGAATAAAATATGCTGGAGGGATAGGTTCCTGACCCAGGGACTCCCATACTCTGAAATAGACTGCCCATACATGTCAAGCAGAGCTCCTCCTTGGCCCTCTTCAAAAGGAACCTTGACGATTGGATGGGAGATAAGAAATTCACCCTGGGGATCACGTCATTCTCCCTGCTAGACAGGGGTCAAGGGAAGTAAATTTTGTGGGACGAAATATCCAGGGAATTGTTATGGCTAGGCTTCTATAGGCCCTAGGGCTGATAGCCTAGTACCAACCTATGAACCTATGAACCTATGTGAATCAAATAATATGCTTCAAACAGTACAAAATCCAACTAATGATGTTGATAGCTGTGATAGCTTAGCTGTCTTATTGATAGCCCTAGGATATTTTTTCTCCATACCCATGATTCTGCTCTCTGTAATTAATTCAGGCCATTAAACCATTATTTTTAATTTAAAGTAAAAAATAATATTGAGATATAAATAGAGCATCCTTTGTAGAGCTTACCAGTAGAAACTATGATGTAATACCTGATATTCTTATGAAAAAGACTAGGATGCCACATTGAATGCCCTAAATAAGTCTGCTCAAGATTCTACCAGTTAGTTCCATGCTATTATTAATTCATACATAAGTAAGTACACCCTGCTAAAACATGGATATACATGAAAATTCAGCAAAAAAGTTTATGGAATCACAAAATGAAATGATATGGAACAGATAAAAGGTTATTTAGTTTTCAAAATGCCCTTGTTATGAAACAAGCCCAGACACAATAAAATAAGAAACTGCTTTATTTTCTATTCCAGCTCAAACTAATAGCTGAACTTGCTCTTAAAGGCTTCAAACAGTAATGAAGTATTTTATTTATTATTTATTTATTTATTCTTAACCAAGTTGTTGGGCTGGTCCAGTGGGCTCTTTTTTAGCCATGATGCAGGCCATAAGAAGAAGACAAGAAATACATGGAAAATTAAATATGTTTTCACACAATGAAACAATTTGTATTTAAAATGTATTGCATACAGGTGACATAAATGGGTATATACTGAATTCTATAGCAACCTACTCAAGTGTAAATTATACATAAATTTACATGTATCCAACAACTTCTTCTTTTGGCTTTTCCCGGTTAGGGGTCACCACAGTGGATTACCTGTCCACTCATGATTGACAGTGGAGTTTTTTACAGTGTCAGGTTGCCAGCCCAGTGCCCAACCTTCCACAGAAGGCACACACATGTGCCTAATGCCAATTTAGAGTGTCCAATCCACCTACAGCATGTCTTTGGGATGAAACCGGAGGAAACCCATGAGACCTCAGGGAGGACATGCAGACTCTACATAGAAGGTACCCCAGCCGAGGATTGAACCAGAGAACCTCTTGCTGTGAGACAGCAATGCTAACAGCTGCACCATCGTGGCCCTATCCAACAGCTATAAGGTGAAAACTAAGATAGCAATATGTTATTAATAAACAATAAAGTGATCACTCACTCACAAAATATAGCAAACGTGCTTGACAAAAAAAAATAATAAATATGTCAGTATTTTATAGAGAAAAGGCAAAGACAGACAGCTCTTATGTATCTAAAGACAGTATAACTGTTGCCACAAATAAAATTAAAACCTCAACTTCTATTGGTCCAGACAATATAACTGCTGGTTTCCTACACAGAATTAAGGAAAACTGAATTAAAAAAAAAGTCAGAGCAAACAAAATGCTAGCATGTGCATAAACCTCTGACCTCTTCCAGCAGGCTATAACAGCAATTTAAAAAGATGGGTCATATTGGACCCTAACAATTTTGGACCTATCATTTTGTACAATATGCAATGTAAAGTAATGGATACAGTCATAATGGAGCTTTTCTATAACATTAGAGGAACATAGCTCTGGTAGATAAGGAAGAGTATGGGTTTGCTAAGAGGAGATTGTGCTTTCTGTATCCTGTGGCATTTATTCAAGAGGTAAGCAAAGCACTTGATGAAGGGCTAACAGTATGTGTGCTGATTACCTTGGCCTTGCTAAGGAATTTGGCACTATTCCCCATTTGGAAATTACAGAGATAAAAAACATCAAATATCAATCCATATGCAGTGAATGGGTAAACCTAGATAAACAACAGGATACTATAACTCACCATGAAGGGGCATACCTTTCTGTCACTACAGGGGTTACCGGTGGTAGCCACCATGTCTCTGTACTGGGATAACATCTTTTTGGATCATTCTTCTCAGTTATAAAAATGTGAAATGGGCTTCTGATAAACAAATATTTTAATGATTTTAATATGCATAATGTAATTACCACAGTAGAAGAAGCTCCAAAAGTTCTTCAGATGGTCTAAAAAATTCAGACCTGGTGCTGTTATAATAATCATATGTTTCGTGTCAGTAAATGTAAGTAAGATCACTAGGGCTGGCAAAAAGACATAAATTACAATAACAATAAATGGTTATATCTTACAAAAAGTGATACCATCTTTAAAGGTCTTGAGATGACAGTAAATAATACTTTAAGCTTTGGCCAGTATGTCTCTTAAAGTCAGAAAAACATATTCTGGCGCCTATCTAAGGCACACTCCTTTTTAGTTATATTATACTGCATCGAGTATATTTTTAATTTTTTTCTTCTCCTTCTACAGAAAGTCAAGCCTCAGGGATTGTAGGGAATGAGATAAAGTGAACTGTAACTGAAAACTTGCTGAAGACTTGTTCATGGCTTTTAGTTACCTTTCTATGTACACAAGATCAAATTGTGGGAAAAGTAGCAACAGAGCAGATGTCGTGACATTGTTCATGGCATGAGTGAGGTGCCACTTTAATGGTCTAAGCATTTAGCTAAACAGTTGGTGCAGAACTCAGACATTTGGCAGCAGTGTTTTACTGTGCCTACCTTTCCAGAGCTCTGTGACATAACTTAAAAAGGCTGTAACTAGGTATTGTATTACACAGTGGTTAAATATCAAAAGCTTTATGCAAATTTCTAAATGACTTAATAAGCTAATCTGTGATACTACTAACCAGTGCCAAGCGAAACTCCATGGGCAGCATGTTACAATCCACATCAAAGTCAAAGTAAACTTTATTGTTGAACAGCTATACACAGCACTGCAAGCTGAATGAAATTATGTTGCTTTGGTCCTCGTGCAAGACATAACAATGAACACATAGTTTGACTGGCAGTAAGACTAATGCACATACAGTAATAATTAAAATATTAACAACTTAACAAATTACCACAATTGGACAAGAAGACATGATGACATGACAGATGGGTCAAGCCTGAATATTTTGCAAATCCACAAGAAAAAAATGTCTCCCAATAGGAATGAGATTTCAGGCCCTTCAGCATGTTTCTCTGTCATACATCTCAAATGTAACAAAACTACAGCAGCAACAAATCTTTCATTCAATTCCTTTCTTAGTCACAAAGTCCTCCTTACATTAAACAAGTAAAACTATGAATATGAACTTTGTTCTTGGTTTTAATGGGTTTAATGTTTCACTGGTTGATTTTCCTGGTGATGCAGAAGCTGAACTCCCTTCCTGCAACTCTTCTATTTCCTACAAACCAGCACTGAGGGTGAGTGAGGTAATGATCTGAAAAATGATCTCAGCACCTAGAACTGATAACAAAGCATCTTAAATGCATGTTCATAATCACCAAATTCTGATGTTCATATATATTCTGTCTTTACATCTTATTCAGTTTTATCAATCAAATAGCAAAGCGAACTGATTGAACTAATTTATGTAGAATCAAATTATCTACTATATAACCTTATCACTTACCACTCTAACGTATCACTCTGGCATGGCATAGTAACAGAAGGTAAGAGAAAAGAAAAGTAACTTCACTGGAAACAATGTGTTACGAAAGAGGAGGCCATGTGTTGGGAAGGGGGAGGCCAAACCATTGACTATTTAGAGTGACCTTCATAGCTGATAGTTTGCTTTTATCACTTCCAAATGAAGTCATTATAAAACTTAATGCACAGAAGAGTAAAGGATATAAAGAGCATGGTACACTGATTTGGTGCTCATATCTGCTGTTTTTAAGTGAGCACACTGGCAATCATTTAACTACAGCTTATGAACTGCCAGATGATGTCTATTTTTTACATAGTTAAAGGTTGTATAGTTAACAAAGAACAGTTTGACAGTTTACAATCTAAGTATTTTTTATTATATTTGCTTTGTCTATAGACTATAAGCTGTCAAACGTCTTTGTAATTGTTCCAAACCTCTAAAATTTGTGCCTAGAGAAGGTATCATTTATTCCAGCCCTTGGCAGACCACTGGATGCAGGTCAGAGTGGAATTAGAACAGGGATATAACATTGTGAAAATATAAACAGATTTCTCTTACTAGGTCACAGACATACTAGATAAGAGATGTGCCAAGATATGTGAAGTGTTTACTATAAGGTATATGTTGTAATATATCCATATACATACAAGACACCAGGATGTGCAGTAGCCAGAACCAACCATGGTGTAAGGTGGACCAACATTATTTTCATAGTGCTATACCTCTTATTATTCAAAAAATAAATGTTTGGGTGAATGAACTTGTTCATAAGAAGATGAGCTTAAAAAAATAGTAACCCACCCACTGGGGACTTTTACCCTCTACTTCCCCCAAAAGAACCAAAAGGCATTTAAAATTATATATAGTCAGAGTAGTGTGTAGCCATTTTTCACTTTTCCACTAATGCCCAAAATTAGAGTTCCTGCTTTTTTATATAATTTTAACCATCTTAAATAGTTTAATGTTCAAAACATACATAACCAGAATGACTTAAAAAAAGAAAAAAAAGCCAAACCCTTAACTGATAGCCTCAACAGATTGTCAATCAAGTCAGCCCTGCATACAACTGACTAAAGTATGATGGTGTGTCCTAAAGTAAACAATCACCAAAAAAATAACTGAGTAACTTATTAAACTCCAGGTGAAGTGTGCCATAAGTGAAAGTACATAAAACTAAAACCTAATGAATTCAGTACTGCAAATATATATGAAATAACAGAAAATTCTACTGTTGAACATTAATGTCATTATTTATTTTTTCTGTATGAAAAAACTCAATTTACAATCCATACTGCTTTAAAAAGCATGTTGAAATGACACAAACTACTAAACACAATTATATAACCAGCATTTGTTTAATCCTGTCATTTTAAAAAAGTTTCCAAGATGGTTTTATACTCAGCACTTTTATTAAAAAACAACTACTAGATACTGAAACAATAGATTAAAAGATATTTGGATATAAACGTGCAAATCTTAGATTACTCTGTTGAAATCCTTAGGTGGGAATAGACACAGGTGTTGATCTGCAAAAAAGTGAATGTTTCCATTTTTTCATTTTCACATGGACTCCAATGATACAGAGAAGGGAATGCCTGTGTTGGGAAGGACACAGACTTCTACAAAAGAGTTCATATATTTTCACACCAAAGATTCATGTACAAAGTAATTGGTGGAAGTTTGATATCCTAGGCTGAAAATGAGTTTAAGAGCATGACAAGGGATAGTATTAAGTAGAAATTAGACTAATGAAACAGAAATGTAAGGCTTATATTGCAGTGATAATTTTTCATATCATCCCCTTTAGTGTCTTTCTAACACACCTTCAGAGTGACTATAAGGAAAGATTTTAGGAAACATCCTTTGTAACAGCATTGATACAAGAAGCCAGGATGGAAAGATGCGAAGGGGATTTGATTACACTGAAAAATGCCTTGCTTATTTTCATTTAAAAAAATTAATGCTTACGAGCGAAATCAACAAATTCTCGAAATTGTACACAATGTGTGCATGGGTAGTATGGAGATGGGTGGTGTGGAGAACATTATACTTTGCCATGTTCTGTCTTGTTTGATATTGAATCACCAAAGAAAAAGGATAATATTTTTTCTGTTGTTAAAATATGTCAACACTGGTTAAGGCAGAGACCGATTTATCTAGGCTTTTTAAAAGAGGAAGAAGGAGAGTTTTAGGCTTTGCTCTTTACTTTCTCTTATTTTCTCATTTTTTCTGAATTTATTTGACCTCAGAGATGTTATATATATATATATATATATATATATATATATATATATATATATATATATATATATATATATATATATACAGGTCTACTTTGATTCACTGAAAACTCATTTCACTGAATTTCAAAACACTCACACCAAATTGCTGAAAGTTCAAATCACTGAAAATTAATTTCACTGAATCACACTTCACTGAATGTAAGTACTCTTGGGCAAATAAAATGTATGTGCCCTTTTCCCCACTGTAATGTGATCCTGGAGTTAGTATATATAGTTGGGGGGTGTGAGTGGTGTAGCCCCCACCTACTTTTGGTTTTATATTGTTAGCTTTCAGTGAAATTACATTCATAAATAAAAAAGCTAAGTAGGTGGGGGGCTATGCCTTCCACACCCCCCAATGTGATATATATATATATATATATATATATATATATATACACACTAACTCCAGGATCACACTACAGTGGGGAAAATGGCATATACGTTTTATTTGTCCAATAGTAGTTACATTAAGTGAAATGTGATTCAGTGAAATGATTTTCAGAGATTTGAACTTTCAGCGATTTTTGGAGTGAATTGAAATTCAGTGAAATGAGTTTTCAGTGAATTAAAATAAACCTATATACATCTGTGTGTGTGTGTGTGTGTGTGTGTGTGTGTGTGTGTGTGTGTGTGTGTGTGTATATATATATATATATATATATATATATATATATATATATATATGTATATATACATATGTATGAGAACACTTCACAATGCCAAAATCCTGAAAGATTGAATTACATATGGCCAAGACTATATGATTGAACTTTTGGAATCTCGACATTGTGAATGGAGATCCTCATACAGCACAGAATGAAAGATTTCCCTTTTTCTCACTGTAGTGCGATGTCGGAGTTGGAATATTTAAGTAGTGGTGTTTGGGGAGCACAGTCCCCCATGTGGGGGGTGCAGGGGGGCTTGTCCCCCCTGCAGAAACATTTAAATTGTTGTTTTTTTTAATTTGTTTTGAAATTCCGATATTCCGAAACATCGATCATATGGTCTCGGTCATATGAAATTCGATGTTTTGGAATTATGAGATTCTGAAGTGAATCCATATCTATATATATATATATATATATATATATATATATATATATATTTCAAAAATCTTCCAGCACTCAACAAAAATAAAATTAAAAGGCCACACGTGAGTTAAAGGCTTTATTTAGCCACACAGTCTGCCCCACAGACGGTTTTGCTTAACAAAGCGTCATCAGTGTAATCACCATACGCAAGTACGTCTATTTTAAACTCATCTGCCCTTAAAGAAACAGTTCAATTTGTGCACATGCATACCAAATCATATAGACTGCATATATACAAAAATACACATTTGCCAAAATCAAACTCTAATAAATAAGCATTTAAAGTGAACCTTACAACCCAAATATTCATACAACACTATAATCATGCATACTATATTTTGTATTTTACATATATATACACATATATAAATGTGAATGCACAAATAAATAAACCAGCCCACCAGAACATTTGTGTAATTACCACACAACTAGGTCCCTATTATGGCAAAAAAACATTAAATAAACCTATTTACCAAATCACCTAAATACAAAATTCTAAAAGGATATAGCTCCATCTAATGAATACCAAAAAAGCTACCAATGGTCGTAAACATCGGGGAAGACAAGATGGAAGCAAGGTTTCGGGCCAGTTGGTAGGCCCTGCAGATCCGGTTTCGTTTGCATTAAGAGCAGGCTGTCATGATGACCCTAAGGGCATAAACCAAATAGTGGTCAATTTGACACAGCATATTTTTACAACAAGTGAATTAAAGCTGTTGAATAAAGGATTGAATTATGTGCCTTCATTTTTTGTGTCACAATATGATACTGTCAATGATATCAAACAATTTTGCAGAAATTTGAATTTAAAATATTATTTTGCCCATCAACCGGGGACATTCTCGGGTGATGATAATTCTGGTTTTAGGTTTAAAAAATCTAATTTTCAACCAGTATATAATAATGTAGTCAGGACTTTTGAACAGCTAGTACTACATGAGTTACAAGTCAATCAGGCTGACATTTTTTGTTGTACTTCATATAATCTGACTTTGGAAGAACGTAATGCTTTAAAGTCTCTTGTCAATAAACATGATATAGTTATTACAGGGGCAGATAAAGGAGGGGCTGTAGTGATTTGGGATAGGATGCAATACGAGCAAGAAGTTAAAAGACAGTTAACAGACCCCGTATCTTATTGTCCCTTACCTATGGATCCTAGTGAAGGGTTCAAAACTGCTATTGGCAAGTTTCTTTTAGAAGCAAAACAAAATAATGTTATTAGTGATGATATAGTGCAACAATTAACACTGGAAAGTCCGACTTTTCAAAATTTTTATTTAGTTCCCAAAATTCATAAAACATTGTATAATCCTCCAGGGAGGCCCATTGTGGCCAGTAGAGGCTCAGTAACTCAACCATTGTCTGAATTTCTGGAATTTAAACTTAAACCTTTATTGCCCTTCATTAGAGCCAGAATTAGGGATACAAAGCAATTTTTGCAGCTCGTGGATGATTTGCAGCTTTCTACGCATTCCCTACTGGGAACTTTGGATGTACAATCCCTTTATACTAGTATTCCACATATTGGAGGTATAAAGGGGGTTCATTGTTGGATGGTTGAATCTAGTTTGTATTCTGAGGTTGAGATGGAATACTTATTATCCTTGTTAAAATTGGTATTAGAGCATAATGCCTTTAAGTTTAATAACAATTGGTATTTGCAGGTTAAAGGCACAGCGATGGGGGCTACTTTTGCCCCTGTATATGCCGACCTGTTTATGGGATACTTGGAGGCATTATATATTTACAAGGAAGGATTTCCATATTCAGCACAGTTGGTTATGTGGCGACGTTATTTAGACGACTGTTGGGTAGTTTGGAATGGGAGTTTACAAGATTCGGAGGGTTTTAAGAGGTATTTAAATGCAAATGAGTATGGCATTGCATTTATTGGCAAATTAGATATGTTTACGGTTGATTTTTTAGATGTCAATGTGACTAAAGTGCTTGATGGCACAGTAGTTACCTCGTTATATTGTAAACCTTTCTCTAAAAATTCTATTCTTCATGCCCACAGTTGCCACCCTTTTCATACCATCAATAATATTCCAAAGGCACAGTTTCAGAGGATTAAGAGAATTTGTTCTAACAGTAGGGAATACGAAATACAAGAGACAGATTTAAAATACCGCTTTTTGGCTCGAGGATATAAGAGAGGGGCTATTGAACAGGTACAAAAAATGGTTAGGAATATGGGAGGGGAGTTGTTACAGGATAGATCGAGTAGCAGAAATGGCCGGTCTACGAGTGTGAGATTCATCACTACTTATGCTAGTAACACTGCCAAAATTAAGCAAGTTATACCTAAATATTGGAATATTTTATATACAGATCCATTTTTTTCTACTATGTTAAATTCTAGATGTGAATTTGGGTACAGGAAGGGTAAGTCAATAGGACAATATTTATCATCTTTTAAGAAAGGGCTGTGTCCAACAGAGGAAGTTGGACTTAAAATCAAAGGCAGTACATACTGTGGTCACTGTAAATATTGTAAATTAATGTCCAAAACTGCATCATTTACATCTATCAATACCAGAAAAGTATATGACATTAAATGTTTGGTTACCTGTACTAGCTACTGGGTGGTTTATATGGCTATATGCCAGTGTGGGGCATTTATGTAGGACAGACCTCTTGCATATTAAAGCAAAGGATAGCTCTCCATATTAGTGACATAAAATGCAAAAGGACCCACAGTGCCCTATATAAACATATTTTAGTACATCCTACGGCACATTTTGTTTTTGTAGGGATTGATAAAATCAATACCTCAGTAAATAATGAGGTTGCCCGACATAACATTTTGACTGTTAAGGAACGTAGGTGGATAGTTAATTTAGGGGCTTTATTTAAGCCAGATCTTAATGACCATTGGTAGCTTTTTTGGTATTCATTAAATGGAGCTATATCCTTTTAGAATTTTGTATTTAGGTGATTTGGTAAATAGGTTTATTTAATGTTTTTTTGCCATAATAGGGACCTAGTTGTGTGGTAATTACACAAGTGTTCTGGTGGGCTGGTTTATTTATTTGTGCATTCATATTTATATATGTGTATATATATATATATATATATATATATATATATATATATATATATATATATATATATATATAGATATATATATATATATAACATACAAAATATAGTATGCATGATTATAGTGTTGTATGAATATTTGGGTTGTAAGGTTCACTTTAAATGCTTATTTATTAGAGTTTGATTTTGGCAAATGTGTATTTTTGTATATATGCAGACTATATGATTTTGTATGCATGTGCACGAATTGAACTGTTTCTTTAAGGGCAGATGAGTTTAAAATAGAAGTACTTGCGTATGGTGATTACACTGATGACGCTTTGTTAAGCGAAACCGGTCTGTGGGGCAGACTGTATGGCTAAATAAAGCCTTTAACTCACGTGTGGCCTTTTAATTTTATTTTTGTTGAGTGCTGGAAGATTTTTGAATTTTCTATTAGAATTTGGTTCCGTGCACCTTGTTGGATATGTGCACCATCGTTTTGAGTCCTCTAGTATATATATATATATATATATATATATATATATATATATATATATATATATATATATATGTATGCATCCACTTTGAAATATCAGAAGGCCAGATAACTGAACTGCATTTTTGCGAGACGAAAATAATGAAACATTACATACTCGAACAGCGATTTTTTTTCCCCTAGGGCAAGTAAACATTTGCCCAGACCTCAATGAAACACACACCAGATTTAAAAAAAAAACAAAACATTATCTTTACCAATTCCAACTTGCACTGAGAAAAATTTGCTGTTTTTATCTCATGAAAATGCAATTCGGTTGTTTGGGATTTTGATGTTTCAAAGGAGATCTATATATATGTGTGTATGTATATATATATATATATATATATATATATATATATATATATATATATATATATATATATAGTTAAGGGGTGTGGGGCTTGTCCACTTGTTGGGAGCCTCGACAGATTAAATCTTTGAAAAAGTATTTTTGTGCTTTTGTGACCATGGAAGTATCAGTGCTTGAGATTGTGACTTCTCAAAGTTTTTAGAATTTTAGACATTTTAATTTTGAACAAGTACATGTCAATAGAATTACAATTATTCAAAGTTGTTGCATGTGTGCATGTTTAATTTTGTGTGTATGTGTGCATACATGTGATGCGTGTGTGTGTGTGTGTGTGTGTGTGTGTGTGTGTGTGTGTGTGTGTGTGTGTGTGTGTGTGTGAGAGTGTGTGTGCAGGCACATGTGGGTGTGTATGTGTGTGTTACTGAATCAATAACACAATTCCATCATTAATTTAGTCAGCAAGTTCTTTCTGATCTGCTATAATGCATAATTGTCTGATACCAGCATAGCAACATAGACATTTGTGCAGCTTAAATACAAAAGAGCAAGGTTTTGCTGTGCATTCCACTTAAAAGGCAATTGAACTTAAAACCATTTAATTTCTACTTGAATATTTTGGTCTGCATAAAATCAGAATGTAGAAAGAACATAAAAATTATTAAATATTTTCCAAAACAATATGTGACCTTACAGCTAAATTTATAAAAAAAAATGCTGATTACGTATGGAATATTGTACTTTACACTTTATTTAGAGATTTTGAGGGAAATAGTGTAAAGACTACAGTTCATTAAATATCCCACTCCTGGCTGTAGCAGAGACCACAGGCAGAGTATGTAGTATTACACTGTGGCCTTAGGGAAAGAGAAGCAAATGCAGTGCTCATTCACTGTGGCCGCATCTGTGATGCACTGCATGGTCTCATGCACAATGCAGAGACAAGGAGGAAAAGTGATGTGGAAGCCTGAAAGGGCCATGATGAATGGGTGACCAGCTTATTTTGACCAAATTAAAGGTTGGAAATAGTATTATGAGAGAGTGATGAAAAGCAGGAAGCATGCAGAGAATAAAAGATAAGATTAAAAATCAAAAAATGAGAAGGATGGAGGAGAGGAAAGATGGCTTTTTTTGTGAGTCAGGTGCCGATTTAAAGCATATAAAGGGACAGTATTTTGTGGAAAGCAGTTAGGGAAATAAAGGTAAGGTAGCAAAGGCATAGCAAACAAAGAATAAAGAGAATACTGACGGGCAGCTGCTACCATAATGAGGGATGGGGAAGACAATGGAGAAGTAGACATTGGACACAATAAGGAAAGACAAGGGTAGTGGGAACTATTAGGCAAACAGGAGCTGGCAAAGACACAAAACAAAAAGGAACAGTAGAATAGGGAGGGAAAGGGGTGCACAGCTGTAATCCCTGCCTGCCACAGCCTAGTGTAGAATAGGGAGGGAAAGGGGTGCACAGGTGTAATCCCTGCCTGCCACAGCCTAGTGTAGAATAGGGAGGGAAAGGGGTGCACAGCCTAGTGTAGAATAGGGAGGGAAAGGGGTGCACAGCTTTAACCCCTGCCTGCCACAGCCTCGTGTAGAATAGGGAGGGAAAGGGGTGCACAGCCTAGTGTAGAATAGGGAGGGAAAGGGGTGCACAGCTTTAACCCCTGCCTGCCACAGCCTCGTGTAGAATAGGGAGGGAAAGGGGTGCACAGCTGTAACCCCTGCCTGCCACAGCCTAGTGTAGAATAGGGAGGGAAAGGGGTGCACAGCCTAGTGTAGAATAGGGAGGGAAAGGGGTGCACAGCTTTAACCCCTGCCTGCCACAGCCTCGTGTAGAATAGGGAGGGAAAGGGGTGCACAGCTGTAATCCCTGCCTGCCACAGCCTAGTGTAGAATAGGGAGGGAAAGGGGTGCACAGCCTAGTGTAGAATAGGGAGGGAAAGGGGTGCACAGCTTTAACCCCTGTCTGCCACAGCCTCATGTAGAATAGGGAGGGAAAGGGGTGCACAGCTGTAACCCCTGCCTGCCACAGCCTAGTGTAGAATAGGGAGGGAAAGGGGTGCACAGCCTAGTGTAGAATAGGGAGGGAAAAGGGTGCACAGCTGTAATCCCTGCCTGCCACAGCCTAGTGTAGAATAGGGAGGGAAAGTGGTGCACAGCTGTAACCCCTGCCTGCCACAGCCTCGTGTAGAATAGGGAGGGAAAGGGGTGCACAGCCTAGTGTAGAATAGGGAGGGAAAGGGGTGCACAGCTTTAACCCCTGCCTGCCACAGCCTCGTGTAGAATAGGGAGGGAAAGGGGTGCACAGTTGTAATCCCTGCCTGCCACAGCCTAGTGTAGAATAGGGAGGGAAAGGGGTGCACAGCTTTAACCCCTGCCTGCCACAGCCTCGTGTTGAATAGGGAGGGAAAGGGGTGCACAGCTGTAATCCCTGCCTGCCACAGCCTAGTGTAGAATAGGGAGGGAAAGGGGTGCACAGCCTAGTGTAGAATAGGGAGGGAAAGGGGTGCACAGCTTTAACCCCTGTCTGCCACAGCCTCATGTAGAATAGGGAGGGAAAGGGGTGCACAGCTGTAACCCCTGCCTGCCACAGCCTAGTGTAGAATAGGGAGGGAAAAGGGTGCACAGCTGTAACCCCTGCCTGCCACAGCCTAGTGTAGAATAGGGAGGGAAAAAGGTGCACAGCTTTAACCCCTGCCTTCCACAGCCTAGTGTAGAATAGGGAGGGAAAGGGGTGCACAGCTGTAACCCCTGTCTGCCACAGCCTAGTGGGATCTTAGTAACCACCCTGGGCTTCATCACCATTTAGCCATTGCTTGGACAGCAGAGCCAGTGCAAGGCAGCAATTCAACCCATCAAGGCAAAAGAATAAGGTCTCTAACCTAGCATTGTGGGCATCCAGCCACTTGCCTATAAGCTACAACTATTTTCCTACAGATGACACAGATATCTACTCCACCGTTACTGCCAGCTGGACTAGTGGCTGCACCAACTATACATGCTGCATGAGGTGTGGAGCTGACAGCGACAATTAGGGACACTGATGTTAAGGGTGTTACTGGCAGTGGTGTACTTGCCCCAGTGGTGGGTTGACAGCCATTCAGGACTTGATGGACTTGATAGAGGACTGGGTGCTGGTATGGATGCTGCTACATATTAACGACTGTTGCTCACACATAATTTTTTTGCAAATTGTAGTATCTGTTGTACCATAAAATACAACAAACATAAAGTTCAACAACCAATAATGCCAACATAGTCTACCATGGGAGAACATGAACCTGCTGGCAGCATAAGACAATAACAGCAGCACTTTAACACGTAGAGCTACATGTGTACACCTACAGATGTATGCATTAAAGGACATATAGCATCTTCTATCCATTGTGCTACCAGTCAGTATTAAAAATGGAACCTAAGTTCCAAAGGTTAATACCTGTTCCCTTTCATGCAGAATGCAAAAATTAAAACGGATAATACCAAATGTTTTTATCTCTATTAGGATAACAAATATTTCCTAACATACCTCTTAGAGTTGCATTAAACTATTATCTTTGCACCTGAAATACATTAGAATTAACATACATAGTACAACACTGACCTTGCTAGTAGGGTCAGGATTGAACTACAGTCCTTTTCACTGCTAGTAGTTATAGTTAGTCCAATCAAATTGCATATTTCCAAAAATAAAATGTCACTTTGGGTGCTTGATAAACTGGGAACCCTGTGGAAAATCCATGCCTACCCTGAGTATTGTATAAAAACTGACAGGATTTTTTACATATGCACCTATATATACCATCTGTAGCACTTATACTCCCCCCACACTCTCTGAGGTGATCCAGCCTATTTCTCCTGTCCAGCTGTACATTCTCTGCAACAGCTTCAGGGTCTGAGGAGAAAGAAATGAGAGGGAGGGATACATTTCTATGGCAAACACTGACAGTTTGCATATGCAGATAAGCCAGGGATTACTAACAGTGCATAGGTGGTCTCCCATCTGCACAGCAGGTAAGGATTTTACTCTTTAGGTCACTCTACTGATGATGATATTCTTCCCTATTAAGGGAACTTCCAGGGGCATGTGACAAGCTCGGTGTAAGCTGCTACTGGCCTGTATTTATTTTGAGGGTCTACACATCACTCATTCAGGAGCTTTGTCCTGAAGTATTAGTGCAGTAAGATCAGAACATTTTTTCCCTCAACAAATATCTTTATGCTTGGAATTCAGCAGTAGTGCCTTCCTAAGATGCATTAGTAATGCCAAACACAAGTTGCAGAAAGAAAATTTTAGGTCGCACCCATTTCCGCATGTGCCAGATGTCACACAACTGTGACAAGTGGTGGAAAAACTAAAATACAACTAGTGTATGGTAATGTCTGAACGTAGCAGTTTGAAATCTGAAATGTCACAACTCAGCTTGTTGGGACTCCACTCTGAATATATGTGGTCTGGAATTACAGATATTCCTGGAGAGGCATGACAATAACTATGCAAGTGCAGCGCTGTCTGCAGGTGAACATGTGTGTGCATGGCAATGTGTAGAACTTAGGGTGAAGTTTAATCAGTACCAACAATGCAAAAATTAAACAATTCAGAAACATGTCTGCATCAAGTCCTCATTTGCACAATCTTCATGCTCAGGCACCTGAGTTAGTGTCATATAATTGCCAAGGGAAACCAGTGAGACTTATCACTCCATGAAGCAGTGGTATCTTGACTTCATTGTCGCAGAACACCTGATTAACCTTTAATGAGGTAAGTCTCGACTTTTTCGTATAACATACAAAATTACTGTGCAGTGATAGCTGCTTTGTTAGTTAACCACATATAAAGCTGTAACAGTACTTTCAAGGGACTATTGAACAAAAGTGAAGTTTGAGAAGCAATGGAAGTATACTTAATTGCTGTGCAGAAGGATCAGTGTAGCTTAAGGGTAAAGAGACCTGTTTCCTCAGATTACTTTTGCATGTCATTCAGACTGGATTTACAATACCTGTGTGTTAAACAAATTGACTGTTGTACTCTGTATTAATCTGATGCATTATCAAAATATGTATCCAGGTTCCAGGTCACATTGAAGTTGTCCTGGAGATTTGAAGTAGTAAAGTTCTTGCATTAGTGGGCATTTGGCTATTTTAGTTATCTGACTGATATTTGATGCACAGTCTGCGTAGACATATGGGAATATCATCCCTCCAGGCAGCATGATGTACACGCTCTAGAGAGAACACTGCTAGAATGTGATTTTTGGCAACTCCCTGTCATATGAAATGCCAGGATTTCTGTACCTAAAGATCAATTTCTAACCAAAAGGCTAAATAAGAATCATACCAAAGGGTCTGCTGACCAAGTAACAAGAAAGGGTAAATTCTTAGAGGGTGAGAATGAACTGCACATCCAGGGTCTCCATCTTCATGGATGGGTGCTTTTTGGCTTAGATGCAGCTGACCGAGCCTTCAACATATCTTTCTTGAAAAACCTGGTAGTAGACATAAATGCTGCTGGTGGCCAAGATCAATCATATGCAATGGTATCAGGATCTGTCAGTAATGCCATTGGACAGCTAGAACACAGCAGTAGAGTGATTACTAGGTCACGATGGAGGCAACGTTATTGTCCCCTGCTTGAAGTTGGAGTGTCAATGACTGTAATGCAAAATATGTGCAAGGTCATCATGGAGGCCCAGGGTAGTACCACCACAGCCATGATGGAAATGGTTAGGCTGATGCAGGGTGTGTGTGATGCCCTCCAAGAGGCTATGTCCTGCATGTGTGACTATTTTGGTAGACTGATTCTCCTACTGAATGCACCTTGTCCTTTTGTGGTCACCTGCTGAGCATGATGCACCATTTGCAATGCCATTGCATGGGTATATCTACAGCTTCTGTCTTTGTGGCTGTGGTTTAGTTAGGCCATGCTCACACAGCATATACACATCCACTGCTACATCTATTGTGGAAATATACACTCAAAGGAGGAAGTCCTGACAGTGAGACATTTAAGGCAGTGGCACATCTGGTGACAGGCATAAATCACAGTCATGTAGCACACCAATATCTACCATGGGGAGTGGTAAAACCAGTACTACTCCTGGTATAAGCAACACCTATCATGCATGCCTTAGACCCATCCACTACATTGATATGCTGTTTTATGTCTAATACTGAGGCCTTGTTCCAGCAGAAAAAAAGTCAAACCACTACTAGACAAAGTATAAAACACACACACACACACACACACACACACACACACACACACACACACACACACACACGCACACACACACACACACACACACGTGCACACAGACACACTGCTTAAAACAGCAGGCCTGTGGTGTTCTTCCCCCTTATCACAGCCCACACAAACACTTGCAGTCATTCGCTTATATCTCCTTTGCACTAATACATATCCCTGTGAAGGTATGCACTCTTATGCTCCCTTATCCACCTTTGCAAATTCTGATACATGTGCTCTACTCTTTCTACATTCTTACTTGGGTTGCCTATGTCTGATGCACAGTGTCACCAGCTTATGCATGGGTGAGCACAGTTTAATGTCTAATTTGCAGTCAGCTGTCTTAATGTAGTTCATCTGATGTAATGCATCTTCCTAGGTAACATCTAGAACTGTCAATAAGATTACCTTGATGGAAAGTACAACATGAAAAATGTTGGTACAAGTCACAGTTGTGCATATATGGGAGTCATGAAAATTGCCTGGGTAGCCTGCACTCACACTGTGCATTAGAAGCAAACAGGCAGTCAATGGAGTGATAGACGTTGTGGTTCATGTACCTCCATCCATGTCTGTCAGGTGAGACCTTACTTTTGATGTTGTTGTTGCAGTCAAAGGCTTCCAGAACAATGGGGGGATGAAATACTTCACTGAAGTCCTGCATGGTATCCACTTTCTCCTGTGTGGTACATGGAAAATGCTCATTCTCCCTAGCATGCTGCAACATGGGAGGATTCTCTAGGCAGATGCATGACAAACCTCCACTGTGTCCCTAATAGTTCCCTGAAACATCCTTGTAGTCAGTATAGGAAGCCAAACAAACCTTAATATCTACTGGGATAGGTAACACTTAACTCCAACAGGGCTGTAGATAATGCCAGCACCTGTCCTCTTTGTCTGGTATGGTTTACTTATCTACTCAGTAGTGGTCCACAATGTTAGTGTTATGGAGTGCATGATAAGTTAAGCATGGTCAGGTGATACGGTGCCCCTGGGGAGACAATATGCACAGCTGTGGCTTGTGGCTGCAATTGCAATATGATGGAAATACACATTGACTAATGCAGCAACATTTCTTAACATTTTCTGCTATTCCTAAAGCATGAACTTCATAAAATCATGGTGTCCAATTCCACGGTATGCCTAGATCTAAGGCTTGCTGTTTGCACATTTTTGAATCAGTGAACCATATTGGCTTACCTCATTTGCTTACAGCAGGCTACTCATTTCAATAATTTTCCTCCCTAGCATGTCATTATGCAGCCATTAGCATATACAATGCCCAGCTTTGCTGCTCCTTAGTTACCACTAGTAGTATTTGTCTTTCTGAATAAGACTCATCCTGCTCATGACCTCTCATCATGCAAATTCACTCACCACAATGCAACAATGTTTTCTGATTCCTGACCTGTTTCTCTTTACCCTCAAAGTAAAACAGCTGATAAATATTTGTATGGTACAAACAGTTTGATCAGTTACTTTTTAAAAGACAAAATCATTTCAATGTACATATCCACGAACAGCAATAAATAATAAATTACCAACCATATTATTCAGTGCTGAATGAGCTCTTTATTTGAAATAAATAAAATTAAGCATCGTAGTTGGTCATATCAAATATACATGCAACTTTAGTCTTGTACAGAGAAATACAAAATAAAAGTGTTTAAAAAAGTTAATGTTTTTTCTTGGCCTGTCTCTGTCAGTAGCTGAATAACAAGGATGTAACTAGGGTTGGGCAAGGGATGTGACACTGTTAGGGGTGAGATCAGCAGGTGCTAATGGTGTAAGAGTGGAGAAATGGGATTTTTTTCACAAGCTATCAGAATATTGAGATTTCAGGAGTGGATGCTGATACAGCCTTGCAGTCACAGCTGAAGAACTGTGTCTGACAGATTGACTGTGGCAAGCTGCATGCTACATTCAGGAGAGATTTTTTTTACTGTTCAATTGAAAGTTGAGGGAATGTCAGTTCAGAGAAAAGTGCAGGCTTCCAGATTTTCTAGATACAGTTCTGCTGAAGAGATTTACTGAATTTAAATCTATCTCTGGCTTAGAATTCCAAAATTTTGTTGCGCAATATCAGCTCTTTCCAGGAATTTGCTTCTATATTCTTTGCACTAACACGCATCCCTGTGAAAATATGTACAACTGAAAAGTAAGGCAACATCTTCCTTAGTAGTTGCTTTTTGTCTGAGCCACAAAATGTCCAGTTTGGATAGTGAGTTTCCTAATTTCCCAGTCTCTTATGCGTACGCGGGGAGAAAGAATCTATCACACTAGTGTTCAAATAAGATAATATATATGTATATTTTTTTTAAACCAAAGACATTTCAAATACATTCGTATTTATCAAGAGAGCACAGTTTTAGGTTTTAATAACTTTAATGAATTTGTACTGAAAGCGATCTCTTACTTAATATTATTCACTGTATACAGTTTATATATTTTGTATATTAAAAGCTTTACAACCACAGGGCTGGATTCATGAAGGCTTGCACGGAGTCTAAGAGTAGAGTAAGACTCCAGCAAGCCAACATGTTCGCCGAGCGATCCAGGAACAGCCGTCAGGGGCATGCAACTAAGCTCTCCAAACTAGTCCTACACAGACAGGGCTGGGATATGCAAATTACCTCAATTGCAGGCAAAAGCCATGCAAATGAGGTAAATTTGCGATCCAGGAAACCCGAACCTGTCCGAGTAGGAGTAGTGTTATTTGCAGAAATGCACTCAGTTGATAACTGAGTACGGTTCTGCAATTAGCAAAACGGAGCCGTGTCAGCTGGAAAAAAAGCATGCATTCACAGGAGGAAGCAAGCCAATGGCCAAAAATATGGCCATTGGCAATGGGAAGTGATGCAAATTAAAAATAAAATAACTTTTTTTTTCAATCCCGATTTCTGGGATTTAACTGTAGCGCAGCGCCGTGCAAATGCGCTGCACCCTAAAAAGCAGAAAATTAATAATTAAGATCCACAAATGTGGATTTCATAGCTAAAATGAATTTACAATGCAAGGGAATGGCAGGCTGAAGACAACATGGCAACCGAGTAGAGGTTGCTAAGGGGGAAGCTCAGTCTAAGAGATGTAACTAAGCATTAGTAGGCAATCCTAGGCAAATGAGAGTTATGATAGTGAACCACAAGTTTACATAGCAAATGAGCACAGTCAGTGGAGTGTAGGAGTAGGATAAGGGGAGTAACAGAGTAGAAGATAGGTGACATCGCGAGGGGGGTATGTATGAAATGAGTGCAGCTCATTGTAGCAGAGTGACATGTGTCAGCTTACATTTACATAATAGTGAAAGAGGTGTGTCAACAGGTAGGCCAGGTAAAGTCAAGAAATCGAAGGTGTATGCTATGGATAACACCAAAGTTTCTTGCTGAGCATGCATGCGTACGTGTGCGCGCCAGTAAACCTGAGTAAGACAGTGTGCACACGTGTAAGCATGTGTGCGCACGTGTAGGCTTGAGTAAGCATATGTAAGGCTGTGTAAAAAGTTGTAAGCAAGTTTGTCTGGTGTGCGCACTTTTTAACAAGAATAAGCAAGATTTAGTCTGTGTAAGCATGTGTGCGCATGTGTGAGCTGGTGTGCGCGTGTTTGCACTTGTTTGCGTGGCACTGCCCCCTGAGGAAACAGAAAGGGAAAAGGAAGCACAACAAATAGTAGGAAGTTAACCAGGGAGTACTAGCAGAGCTAGCAGATGAAAACAATCAGAATCAGGCAATTACATAGGCAGTACACTAGCCCAGCCCAGCCCAGCACTTAAAACTCAGCAAAAAACATTCCAGTATGTTTTTCTCAGACACACTGCAACACTGCAGTAAGCTAATAGAAGTGAAAACTGAAAAAGCTTTACTGAGACAAAGAAATGTTAGGGGCTGCCATTGCTGTCATAAGGCAACATATGCAACATCGTGAGGAGAAGGAGAAGAGTGTATAGGCCTAGGGTAACCTACCAGGGGCTACATGAGCTGGAGATAGTGGAGAGCTATAGAGTGGACAGAGACCCCAGGATGCAAATTGTTGAGATGTGCAGGCCACACCTCACACACAGAACCAACAGAGGGGAACCCATCCCAGTGGAAACCAAGGTATGTGTTGACCTAAGAATATTAGCAACAGGTACCTTCCAGAGACCAACTGGTGATATGATGTGGATTTCACAGGCATCAGCATCTAGGGTACTGCACCAATTCCTGAACACCATGGCAGCACATGTCGGTGATCATGTATATTTCCCCAATTCCCATGAGGTATTTGCCAGCAATATGCGTCTTTTCCAGCAAATAGCGGAATACCCTGAGGTAGTGGGTGCAATAGACTGCACGCACATTCGCATCAAAGCACCAGCCGGTGAGCGGGGTAGGGTCTACTATAACCTCAAGGGTTACCCCTCCATCAACTGCCAGGTCATGTGTGATGCCCAGGGCATAATAATGAATGTGTGTGCTGGCTGCCCTGGAAGCTACCATGACTCCCATATCTGGCATCTGACACAGCTGTACCAGACATTTGCCAATGGGGACATCCCTCATGGTCACCTAGTGGGGGATGCTGGATATGCACTCGAGCCGTGGCTGATGACACCCATCAGAAATGCACACACACCTGAACAAGAACGCCATAATGAGGCACATGCACAAACACGAAATGTAATTGAGCATGTGTTTGGGCTGCTCAAGTAATGGTACCGGTGCAAGGACACATCTGATGGAGCCTTGCAGCACTCACCAACTACATGTACCCAAATAGTAATGGTATGTGCTATGCTACACAATATGATCCTGCGAAAACAGTTGCAGCAGGAGCAGCATAGGGCTGGGCACAACAGCCCCCCACCATTGCCAAGGCCATCACAGGTAGAGCATGACTCGGAGGAGGAACAACCTGAGCCTGCCCCAGTAGGCAGAAGGAGGCGTGCCCAGTATGCTTTGGCATTGGCAAAGAGGCAACGCATAGCATATACACTGGCTCAGTAGGAACCCTGGAAATGATACCTCTCTCTGACTTGCACATATAGTAAAAGGGATGCCTAACTTGACACTACCTGTTAACAAACATGTATAGGGAGTATAAAATGTGCATACGACATAGACAGCCCTGCAGCACCACCTGAGGCATGATTGCCATGTGTTAAGCAATATAAAGCACTGCTAAACAGCTCTCACCACTATTTAGTATATGTAAACAAAATTGCACATACTAAGAAGCACAACTACAGGCAATGTTCAGCAATATTGTGCACTGTCCAGCAATGTTGGGTAACATTGAGCTATGTTGTGCAAGTCTGGTCAAATGTGGGTATAGTTCATCAAAAGCTGGTTAACAAGTTCATATTTGCTTCACTTTTCTTGAAGCAGTCTGTTCTGGCATGTATGAAAATATGAAACAGTGACAGTCCTCGAACCCAGGATACAGTGCACTATAGTCAGAGTACAGAACCACTAAACCATAACAGTATGTCAATGGTCAGTTTCTATGAAAAAATGTTGATAAGTCAATGCTAAGTATCTCATGGAAACCTTGCAGGCATAGCATAATCCATGCTGAGTTAAGACACAAAGGTGAGGCCTGCAGTAATAATAGAACCTGATATTCAACACACATATAGTATAAATGTAAATATTGGTAATGTTTACACACATCAACAAATGTAGTGGACCTCAGACAGCAACATACTGCAAGGTCACACTGGGCATGCTCACACACTTGAAACTACAAGACAAATGTCAGGCAACAAAACACTGAAAGTCTGAACTGGGCATGCTCACACACTTAGGGCAAGTTTGAGTACAGCAGTGGGTCACACATATCCCTCAGTTGCATGTGTCAACCCAGGAACCTCGCACTATTCACCAATCCACCATGTGCACACAGTGATATGACAACAGACACAATATAATATAGTGAAATCGTGTCACAATCAACTATATTATGCAGAAACGTATGTTGTTCATAGGAAGTGGTAAAGCAAGAAACAAAGCCTGCAATCAGTACCATCACTGAACAATGTGCATCCCGAACATTAGCATAAGTTCAGAGGTTGACACTAGGCTATCTGCCCTAGGGTATGTAGAAGCCTAGCCACATTGTGTTTGTATTTTGCAACCACGCTCGATCAGTAGACTGTGCCTGTTAATAGTAGGTCACACAAGATATCTCACATATGTTCATTTCATTCTGCCTCTGTCTAGCAAGCACCCATAACATATCCCAGGGCTAAACATATGCTCACCCATCCACCTGTGAAGATGTCACTTGTAGGTGGTCAGCGTGGGTCTGTGCATATGTGGGACTGTGATCACATTCCCAAGTGAGTGGAGCCTCTGTGATGGTAATATGCCCCTCCAGCATGTCCTATTAACATTATTGCTCACGTACCTGTCCCTGGAGCATGTAGCTGTAAGGGACTTTGATATCCTCATGTGGAGCCTGTCCATCAATGCTGTGATGGACATGGCTTCAAACAAAAGGCACAGACTGCATCCAAGTAGGCAGTAAGCAACTGAGGAGAGCTGGGGTCACCATAGCCAAACTGTGCATACTATCTGTGTGAGTCCCTAGATCCACTTGGTTATGTAAATCTGTGTACATTCCAGTTGCTGCAGGTGTTGGGAAAGGTACATCCGAAATGGGGCATTGTATCCAAGCATGTGTCTGATGACTATAGGGTCACAATGACCCCACCTGATCTGGATGTAAAACCGTATGGGATAAGGCTGGCTAAATAGAAGGTGTGTCCAACAACATTGGCAACGTGAATGTCAAAGGTGAAAGTAGTAAGTATTCATGTCCCCAAATCACAAATCACACACACTGTACGTGATGTATCATCACCTATGTGGTAATGTGTATGCATGATGTTGCTACCAAAGGTGATGACTATGCATCTAAAGGAAGGTAGCTGTAGGCCATGGCTCTGGCACCAGTCAACTTCTCTGTGAGACCCTTTCTGAGGATGCTTGTGCCAGCTGTGGAGTCGATTATGGCACACAGTTTGCAGTCATCTGCAAACACAGTCATCCATATTCCTCCTGTGTTAGCCAGTATGTATTAGAAATATATACAGAACAAGAGGGGTCCCAGGACTGAGCCCTGTGGGATGCCACGTGTAACTGGTGTATAGTCAGACATGGCACCTGCAATACTGACCATGTGTGTGCTATCCATGATCCAGTTAGTAATCCATCTTGTGACATATGTGTAGATATTGAATCCGGTGATCTAATGTGTAAAGGTCAAGTGGGGTATTGAGTAGAAGTGGTGTGCGAGCTCCAGGTAGGCTGTGTGGACAACCCTGTGTACCTCTATAGACCTGTTAACTGTTTAAAGACATCAAACATCTGCAAGAGGCAAGATATGCCCACAACAAAACCAAATTGTATAGGATCCAGTGTCTGTAGGTTCACAATGTGTGTGTGTATGTGTTCCATGATGATACACTCCATAGCATAGCAGACCAGGATAGTTAGGCATATATTGGGATAATGTCCAGGGTCCCTTGTGGCACCAGCACTGTGGAGCGGGTACACCATAGCTGTATGCCATTCCATGGGTACACATCCTGTAGTAACCGTGATATTGAACAGTGACATAATGTGAGTGTGAAGTTTGTTATGAATCTCGTGTATGCCACAGTCTGGGACACCATCTGGTCCCACTGATGCTGTGTTGTCTGCTATGGAGACGGCAGCACACACATGTTCATCTGTGATGTCAGGGAGGCTACACCCTGTTGTGATGGACATGTGCACTGCAGGGGGGATGGTGGGGAAACATTCCTACTGAACCTGTTGTCCAGGATGTTCGCAATGTCAGTGGGTTCACTGTATCATTTGTAATTGTGCAGTAACTCACAGCATATCTGTGAGTTCCCACCCAGGTCCCTGACATAACTAAATAAGGCCTTGTGATTGTCCATAGTGTCTGTTGCAATTGTCTGTTAGAAGTGGGCCTTAGATGAATCAACAAGTGATCGTAGCTATACCATAGTACTGATCAGAGATGCCTTCCTGATTGTGATTGTGCTCTATAATGTAGTAGCCTCCTCCTGTCCCTGTATAGCTCAGTAATGACTGTGGTCCAGTAGACAGGTCCCCTGCCTTTGTAGTTATCTGGGATAGCATGATCCATGCATTCCAGCAGTTGTCCATAGAATGTGCTTGTAAAGTATGAAGTGGTCTGAGCCGTAATTAACACTGTCCCAGGGTCATTGAGGGATACCACCTCAGTTTGTACAAGAGTGATGTTTGCTCATGAGAAGTATGTCACTGAGATCACATAGGATGTGTGTGTGTGTATGGGATATGTATGTCTAGTGAGGTGAATGTATGTTCCGACCTTAACAATTACAGGTATACTTCTGTTGTGGAACATAGAGTCCCCATGTGGGTGATGATCAGGTCCCACATGTTTAACCCTCTGTGGGTGTGGTGACCAGGTCTGCCATAGCATTTGAGTGTAACAATCCTAGCAACTGTTGTGCGAGGGTGTCAGTGCTTGAGTAGTATACCCAGTCAATGTTTGTGTATTTGAAGTCACACAATATAATGGTGTTTGGTGAGACCTTCACATTCCCCAGTGTTCCCAGGAATAACAACTGTTGTGCCCAAGTTTGGGAGTGTGGTCTGTAACAGTCTACAAACTGAAATGCAGTTTTGCCCACTCTCAGTTGCACATGTACGTTCCCCAATGCTTTGTGCACTGCTACCAACCTGGAGGTGTGTGTATGAATGATGTATATGGATACCCCCCTATTGTTGTTGTCCGGTCCGAGTCTTGTGTCTGAAAACCATGGTATGACATAAAACCTGTTAGTGCTGCTGTGCTTTTGTGAGCCTGAACCAGGTGTTTGTTACTGTACATATATTGACAGATTCCATACTGATGTGAGTCCTGAGTGCATGCATTTTGAGGGTTAGACATCAGTTGATGAGCACCATCATTCTCCGTTTCCTGTACCCTGTAATGTCTATGGCTGTGGTTATGTCTTCTGACCCTCGCTTCAAACAACCACTATGTGTGTGTCAAGAGCCTAAGGCAGTCTGTGAAAACCTAGGTGTGACAGGTGCATGGCGTCCATAGTGAATGTACGTGGCATGTGAGCATGTAATCCCAGGCTGACAGACACTGGATCCCCTGTGAATGACAACAATATGTTAGGCAACTGTTAAAAGTGATCATGTCATCTGTATACTGTGACATAGTACTTGGTGAGGGTAAGATGCTACACAAGGTCAGGGCCATACTGTCCTGGGCTACATGATCAGAGAGCTCCTCTATGTCTCTTGTCGTGTAGTCCAGGGTGGAACGTCTGAGGGTTTACACACCAGAATGGTCAGTGATGGAGCCATATTTGTACTTGCCGTGGACTGACAACAGTGCATGTGTCATGTGGCATATCCTGGCACCCGACACACAACACAAAGTGACCTTCACCTTGTTCAGCCTGGTGAGTGGGATATCAGTGTGATGGACAATTACAGTCACCTAATACAAGTATATGAGGTGTGTTGTGTAGGCCTAAGGGCAGTGACTGTGTGGCACAATGACTTTGTGAATTATGTGATATGTGTGTATGGTTGTGTGTTAGCAGTTGTTTGTGTGTCTGCTTTGGATGTCTCTGCTGCTTAGGCAGAGTATATTTAGATGCTCCAAGTATGTCATTGTGTGTCAATGTATATGGTTTGCTGTTGTCATAGGTGCATGTGCAACTGTATTTGTGGTGTGTGTGGTTACCTTCACCACCCGATAGACTGTGCCAGTCATGGCTTGGGAGAGCTCAGCCTCCTGTCCGTCTATACAGTCATGGCTTGGGAGAGCTCGGCCTCCTGTCTGTCTATACAGTTGCACCTCTCACATATATCTGAGTTTGTTGGTAGGAGGACAGTGTTCCCTGTGTACATAAGGCAGTTGTAACAATGCGTCAGACTTCCAATATGCGCCAGCTGGACTGGAGAGTACACATGAAACCGACCTTTGGACATACCAGGATATGATGATGACATACACTGTCGACTGATCACAAAGGATCAGTAGTGTGTCAAGTGTGTAAAAGAGTATAACAGGGTTTTAGTGTTCAGGTTTGTTGTTGCTGTGGAAAGATAATCTGCAAAGGAGTACAGACAGAAACCTTACACCTCCTTCAGCTATGTCAGAAATATCGATGTACAGTCATATATGTCCTGAGTCAGGGTCAGCTGTACCTGACTGACAATGTCAACATCCTGTCAGACAGGCCCATACATACATACCCACCCCCCAGTGACAAAAGGCCCTAACATCATACCAGGAGATATCACATGTAGAATGTGTAAACTGGTCCTCCCAATGCCAAATGAATCCCATCACGTGGATAACATTGTTTCCCCATATGTGTTATAAGTGAACGACAGGACAAACAGACACTGCACCCGAACAGTCTGTTGAGCCTCACACTCTCTACAGGATCTTACACCATTGAATGTGTTACAGCAACATGTGGCACACCCCACAAGTGTTGGTGCACAACACACCATGGGAACTATATTCCTATAAGCCTATGAAGTCCGAAATGCTAGTCCATGGAGTCCATCATGATTGCAGTCAGGAACAGAGATATTGTAAACCGACAAACACACAACCCAAACATCTGTGGTATGTTAATGAGCACATCATGGTCCCCAAACCTGCTAGATATCTTGCAAGGCAGCCACCCAGGACATACATCACTGACAGGAGCAACACAGGTCCCACATAGACTTTGAATAGCCCTTTACCAACATCACAGACACATGTTGTATCCACAAAACCTACAATCCGTGCATGAATATGTATTGTCATATCAAGGAATGGTAATTTGTCCACAGATAGATCTCACCAGGTATGAATTGTGTATTACTGTTCAAGATGTTCACACCTGCTGACCCACAAGGTTCCTGGGATTGCATAACACTAAGTGCACACACATTACCATGTCCAGTCTGATGATGTCAGCAACCTACAAATATAGCATGTGAATATAAAACACACAGAAAAGCATATAGCGCATCATGTTAATGCGTATCTCACTAGTATCATAACATAGTTAGGTAGGTATTTGAATCCTGTAATTGCTGAGTATGTGTGTATGTATGTTTGTGTGTGTGAGATTGGCTTTGAGAGGAGTGGCCTTTTTGGAGACTGTGGAAACACATTAGGAGTGGTGAATACCTCTTTGTCAAGTGTGATGATGTCAGCATCCTACAAATAGAGCTTTGGAAATGAATGCTCCCAGTAAAACAAATAGCACTTTGTATTAATGCGCATCTCACTAGTGTCATAACATAGTTAGGTAGGGGTTTGAATCCTGTGAATGTGTGTGTGTGAGATTGCCTTTGAGAGGAGTGGTCTTTTTGGAGACTGTGGAAACACATTAGGAGTGGTGAATACCTCTTTGCAAAGTGTGATGATGTCAGCATCCTACAAATAGAGCTTTGGAAATGCATGCTCCCAGTAAAACAAATAGTGCATTGTGTTAATGTGTATGTCACTAGTATCATAGCATAGTTAGGTAGGGGTTTGAAACCTGTGAATGTGTGTGTGTGAGATTGCCTTTGAGAGGAATGGCCTTTTTGGAGACTGTGGAAACACATTAGGAGTGGTGAATACCTCTTTGCCAAGTGTGATGATGTCAGCATCCTACAAATAGAGCTTTGGAAATGAATGCTCCCAGTAAAACAAGAAGCCCGTCATGTTAATGCGTATCTCACTAGTGTCATAACATGATCAGGTAGGGGTGTGAGTCCTGCAAACGCCAAGTGTGGGGGATGTGTGTGGTTTTCTTTGAGAGGAGTAGCCTTTTTGGAGACTGGGAAAACACATTTTAAAAGAGGTACATCCCTCTTCAGAAAGTCTGATGATGTCAGCATCCTACAAATATTCAAGGAGAACAGAAACCACCCAGTAATGCATATAGCATGCCATGTTAATGTGGATCTCTCTAGTATCATAACATTGTTAGGTAGGGGTGTCAGTCCTGCAAATGCTGAGTGTGTGTGTGTGCCACAGGTGGTCAATGCAGTGTGGGTTTTGCTTTTACTACGGTATGACATATGTTTCAAACAGTATGTGCATTGCACACATTGGGTATCTGCGTGTTAAATAGATTTGTGTACATGTGACCTCAATCAGTACATAAGTGTGAAGCCTGCATACTACATGAATACATTTGTAACCTTCGGCAGATTGTGCCGCTGCTTCTCAGATCATAAGTCACATATGTGTGTATGCGTCAAGACTGGCCAATATAGTGATCCGTGGCCAAGGACATCCCTGCCACAAATGCACCCATGACACGTACTATAGAGTACTGTGAGTGACGGTAATTGCTGAGGTATATGTCAGATATGTTCATACACAGCAGCGACTGGCAATAATGGACAGTCATTATAGGTGTGCACCAGCCCTGTGGATATGCATGCAGGCCCCTAATGTGTTCTGTGAAACACAGAGGGACCCCTCAATACCTATGGATATGTGGATACCAAGGGACAGATGACATATCACGTGTCTGTCTGTACACATTGGTACCCAACATACATGTTCAGGGCTACCACCTATGTGGTACTGTCGGGATAGTATGTATAGTAAATGTGGGTGACTATGCCATAGATGGCGTACTGCTCTACAGCATGTATTGGACAACAGGCATCTGTCTGTATGATACCCTTGTGTAGGATATGCGTCCCATCTGGGGAATGCAGTGTAGCCAATGCATGCATTTCCAGATGTGGATGGACATATCCCTAGTATGTCTGCATGTACCTAAGAGGGCTATATGCCACACAGGTGTGGTCCCAGGAATGTGTGGCAGTCAATACCACTGGTTACTGTTATAGTATAGTACTGGAAGGATCCAACTGTTACTGAGTTCCCTACAGCTGTGAGTCATTTGTCAGGACATCATCTAATGATTGGTTATAGTCATGCTGTTGAGGTGGTGTATACTGCCAGACTGCAGATCATTGACAGATATCAACGGTATCACCCACAGCATAGTGCCAACCCATGTCATATACACGTGTATCCATGTTAGTACATATCTGTAGTAGAATGCATACTGGCCATAGAAAAATACCATGAGATGTTAACAATGTATAGAACAGGGTATATCACACATCCCACGTGTCCACTATGCATGTACATGCAGACAGTGCACACACACCATGTTCACAGATGTACACCCACTAATTTGCAATGCACACATCACACACGTACTGTCCACTCACTAACACATGCTGGCAACACTGTACACTTCAGCAAAGTGGCACATGGGTGGACAATACATACTCAGAACTAACACTGGCGTAAACAATGCTACAATGACTATGAGAGCTGTGATGCATAATGCCTGCTCAGATATACCTACAAGGATATCAGTACACCTTCCTGTTGGCAACTTGCTACTATTGCTACACTGCTATAATGTCACCCTGTGCATCAGAACCTTGTTAGCCTATTCCTGCATCAATGTGACTGATGACAGGAGGTGGCACAGATGTCATCATATGCACAGGGTGTGTTGTAGGTTTGCTAGAGCCCGACATTGACCCATCCAATCGGCATGTCTGTGTGTGTGTGTGTGTGTGTGTGTGTGTGTGTGTGTGTGTGTGTGTGTGTGTGTGTGTGTGTGTGGGGGACAACAGTACTGCATGGGCCAATGTTGATGTAATGTGTGTGTGTATGTGTGAGCCCTAGTTGTATGGCAAATGTGTGTGTGTCTGCATGCACACAACTCCACCATGTGGCTGCTATATATGGGCGGTTGTGGGACAGCCACAGACTGTACCTGCTAGGCCATACAGATCACAGTCTCTGGCCACGGACACAGTACCTGCCTAGCAGGGGTGCTACGGGCAGTATCGGGTACCAACCCTGACTGGGTGCTATCATCAGAGACAGAGGTATGATGACAGGACCCATGTCCCTGCTGGGACTGGCCAGCACCACGTGCACGTGGTCTAGTAGAATGGTCAATGGACAGGCCAGCCTCAGCATTGCTGGGGCTGGTACTGCCACTACTGGAGCGGCTGTGATCTGTGGACCATCCGCGATGACTGCCAGCTGATGCTGTTGCTGGCAAGCATCCGCGTCGGCTTCTCATCCTTCCTGCATGGTCCTGGCTCATGGCTAGCACATTGTGGGGGACATCTAATGTCTCCCTCCAATGGCTATCAATGACCTCGGTGTAATTCCGGATGGCACCGGCAAGGTCACGAATGCTGTCATTGATAGCAGTGTAATGGGCTCTCTGCACCCTTAGTCCCTGTCGGGTGTACCATTCCATACGTGCCTGTGCCTGCATTACAGCTCAGAACATACTGAAGTTTGTAATACCTCAGGGGGCATGTATGCCAGGGGTAATATGACCAGTGGTGCACCCCTGAGAACCCCTGGACATCCGCCTATGTGGTACCGTTCCAGTAGTCTGGCTATGGCTGCTGTGAGGGGATGCACGTGCCATAGGTACCACACTCTCCTGGTCAATGTCAACTGTATGCTGTCCCTCAGCTACGGCCATTGGTGATGAGGGATGTATTAGCAGTATGAGTGTGCGCATAGATGGGGTTGACCGCTGTGTACTGTTAATTGGTGGACCAACGACAGACCCTGTCAGACCTTCCTGTGCCACAATACATGCCTCATCGTCTCCACTATTAGTGGCGGTGACATCAGTTTCCCTACTGCATTCAGCCACGCCTAACTCAGCACCTGAGGAAGGAAGACAGGAAACGCACTTTACAATCTGTACATGATGTTAGCACACATGCACACATGTGCACATGAACACATGAACACATGCTGCACACATGCACACATGCACACATGCACACATGAACACATGAACACATGCACACATGAACACATGCACACATCAACACATGCACACATGAACACATGAACACATGCATACATGAACACATGAACACATGAACACATGAACACATGCACAGAAATACACTGCTCACCACAGCACATACACCCAAACACACACACACACACACACACACACACACACACACACACACACACACACACACACACACACACACACCAGCAATCCAACAAATACACAATAGTGGGTGATGGTGGGTGACAGTATCACAAGGCAAACAGTCAACACAAACGTGTCAGCAGGCAGACCATGTGTTGCTCAACACCATGCAGTGCAAGTGTAGACAGCCCTATCTAATGACATTATACATGGCTTTGATGCATGTGTGTAGTTGTTCAGTGATTGGCTACACCCTGGAACACAATGTGTACGTGGACACAACATTGCTGTGCAAGTATTATCTGCTCTGCAATGTCATGTGCACCATCACTCAATGGTATACATACCATGGCTGCATGTCTTATCTGTGTGACACATAGACTGCCATGTCTGATGACAGTGTCTGTGTCCATAGCACATAATAGTGGGCACAGGTGTAGTAAATGCATGCAATGTACAGGCATGGGATGAGTGGTGCATGTAGATGTGAAGGAATCCCAATGCACGACATGGACATTGCACAGTGGTTATGGTGTGTGTGGGACATATTGCAGATATGTTGTTGCCAGCCATGACATGGCATGCTACACGACTGCAACATTAAACACCACACATACCCAATGTGTGTCATGTGACCTATACACACAATAGCATTCCAGGACATATATGTGACTCTTTGCACAGATGGCGACTGTTGTGCAAAATGTGTATACTAGCATATGTAAGCACACACACAACATGCTATGCATGGTGTGTATAGGTGCATATGTTTGCACACACAGAACAATGAGGTGCACAGCAAAGACTGCTATGTGTAGTACTGTGGTCACTGTAACCGGATGGTGTGTAGTACCATGTGCCATCATCATCATCATGCATCTTGTGGTCATTCACAGCTAGTACTGTGTGACAGACCACCACCTAGCATGCTGTACCTGAACTGTAGTGCTGTGGATACGTTCACTATTACACAGCCACTTTGTACATGTGTGTATGAGGTGCCCAGTAGGGAGCATTGCCTAACATGACTGTGTTATGTGTTGAAGAGTGTTGCATGGCCCATGATAGGCTGCTACCCCTGAGGTACTTCATGTGTGTGTGGATGACATGTGGGATACTGAAGTGTGACCTTACAGCGGGTGTGTGGTTATGCCATATGTAGCATGACTTTGTGTACTGCATGTGATAAATGTACGGGGTTGCCACAATTGTGTGTCATGCTCTGTGTATTGCATGTCATTGAGGCAGCTACTGACATTACTGAGCTGTGCAACTTCTTACAGCAAACATGCACGGCATGCATTATGTGTAGGTGTGTTCCGTGTACATGGCCTACACCTCACCTATGACATACATATTTCATTACCAACATTGCAGGTATAACACACCAGCATGGATCAGCTGCCTTGCCGTCACACCAGAGAGACCTACGAGAATATGAGAGGGTTCGTCAGTGGACACAACTGTGGCATTGCTACAGTGGGTATGCTAAACTGTAGTATAACAACAGTCAACAGTCACAGGTGTAGGGATATTATTCAAACTATCCGTATTGCACAACACTAGGCAGCAGAACTGCTAAACACACAGTTCACATCTCACATACACATAATCTAACAATACAGTTAACTTTAGTCTACAGATAAGGCAAGTTACCTGCTTGCTCCAGGTGGATGTGCTGGGTTGCTCCGGCCTCCATTACAACACATGTCAGAGGTTGATGTAGCTATTGTCCATGTACCACCACACTTAGGAGCAGCTTATCTGCTCTGGTGAGGGGTGGATGAATGGCCAGCCCACCACCTGTGGCAAGCTACTGTCTTTGGATATCAGACGCACGACGCCGGACTTGTCTAATTAAATCACTGCAGTGATGGCGTACCTGCTCATATGTCCGGTTACACATGCCTATGTCATTTAACCGACTAACAAGTTCCTGCCACAGTGCAGTGAGCTCCTGCTGGTGCTGGCTGCTTCTGGAGAAGAGCATTGTGTACTGCTGCAATAGGCTTTCGAGTATCACCTCTTCCTCATCCGCTGTGTACGCTGCATTGCGTTGGTGGGCCATCTGGCTGAAAAAGATATGAACAATATGTGTGAGAGTGTCCTGTGGCACACTTTACACCTTTACCCACAGATATCACTTTACTGACATATATACTGTCCTACTGTCTGTCAGAGGTTACACACATTCAGTACCACTTATTGGTTATCAGGCCACAACTAACTAACACTGCCTGGCAGACTCTATATATCACACCACTATACAACACTACCCGACACACTGTTTGTGACACATTGCACAACCTCAAGACAGGGGTGTATATCACACCAATGCATGAACAGAGATGTCATCCATTGCAATGGATGTAAAGTACAGGTACAGTAGTACCAATCAACCACCCTAGTCATTGATGCCATAGCCCTGCCTAACAGATGTGTCCACTTGTTACTATAGGTGGCATACTGCTGTAACAGACTATATATGTTGCTGGATACACACGTTAACCCTGTAACACACATATGATTGCAGCCATTGTACAGGCATAATCACACACACATCAGGCAAACATGTATGCCAACACAGATGAGCATTACCTGTGTACCATACGGTACTGTGTGCCACTACTTACACACCCTTATGCCTGCATTCTGTCCTCTGTGCAGACTACAGGAAACACACATGACAGTGTTTCCAAGCAATGTGAATGCACACCATACTGTGCTGTTTAGGCCTACAGCTTCAGGTAGTACTACAGTTCATATTGGTGATGGATTCACCAGCAGTACCACTCACTAAGCATACATGTATTGCTTTAGCCTACAATGAGACACCACATTCGTCAATGGAGAACTACGTCACATCATATGCCGTACTACTATGTCTGCCTAACAGTACATTACACATCAGTTGCTGTCCCCACAGCTAGGATAGGCACTACCATGTCAGATACAACATCACACTAAGCTATCACACATTTACAGACTTTGCACACATTCAGTGTTACACTTATTCAACCTCACATAGCAACTATTGCATTAAGTACATGTGTGAGTGCATAGTGTCATAGGTAGGTAATATGCTATTGGCCCTAGGGTCTACTGCAACCTAGCTATATGCTACCCTGGCCTTTGACACACATGTACTTTGATTTCACTTGCCCCTGCCAACCTGAACCACAGAGGCATTTCCTGGGGTGTATTACCAATCTCCCACACAATCATCAGGGGTATTTATAACAACTGCTAAGGAGGAGCCTTGTTTGCTATTGCTATGTGGTCTATTCCAGTGTATGGCATATCTCTGAGATGGGAACCTATCCCTCCAGCATGTGTTGTTTAGTGAGCTGACAAGGTTTAGGGCCCTAGAACGTGCATCCCCGAGGGATTGTGATATGTTGCCATGGTGGTTGTCATCCAGCTATGGGTGTGACATCCTCTGTATGTCCGGCAGAGGTCACCTCTGTGTGGTCAGTATGCAATACATTGTAGGTGTGGTTTTGTGAGTCAGTCTGCATAGGGCATCTGCTTGCGGCCAGTATTACACTTTGGGAGGTCTGTCTGTGGCCTGTTCACCTGGTGTAGTTGTCATGTGAAGTACATACCACACAGGGCATTGTGATGAGTAGAGGGGAACTCTACCGTATACTTCCATAGATGACATACCTGTTGTCATGACACATACCACACAGACAGATTACAGGTGTAGTGTGGCACTGTCTTCATCAAAGTGGAGGCTACTGTCCACCTGTGTCCCATGTTCCCTTATCACACTTTCACTGTTAGGTAGATCTCTACCTATGTGGTAGTTAATGGGTACACTGTTTTGGGAAGGTGGAATGGCACTGCAGTATCCACACTTGTCTACAGTCCATGCCTTGGTCACCACACACCTGTTTCGGTACATATGACCCCATGTCTCTCTGTCACTCTCTCACTCTATATGTATATATATATATATATATATATATATATATATATATATATATATATATATATATATATATATATATATATATATATATATATATATATATATATATATATATATATATATATATATATATATATATATATATATATATATATATATACACACACATATATATATATATATATATATATATATATATATATATATGTATGTATAGATTATATATATATGTATATATATATGTATATATAGATTATATATATGTATATATAGATTATATATATATATATATGTATATATAGATTATATATATGTGTGTATATATATATATATATATATATATATATATATATATATATATATATATATATATACATATATATATCTATATATACATATATATATATATATATATATATATATATATTATATATATGCATATCTATACACATACATGTACACATCCATTGCTCCACAGCCATTAAACTCCTTTTATTCTCTCCCACCAGCAAATTCTCCCCATTGGATTTCACAGTCACTTCTATCAACAAAACTATTATATCCCCTGAAGCTACCACTAAACTACTAGGAGTCACCATCGACAATAAACTAAACTTCGATATACATATAAACAATACTATAAAATCAGTTAATAAAAAATTGGGCTCCCTGTATCAGATTAAATCTTTTCTCCTACCCTCTGCTCATACAATAATAGCACACACACACCTAATAGCTCCTCTTCTATATGCCTCAACCATCTTTACTAAACTATCTAAACACAACCTCAGCAAACTGGAAAGGTCCTATAATAACATCGCCAGATTTGCCACAGGAAACCCATTTCGAACCCATCATTGCCTCAATTTAAAACAGCTAGACTGGCTTGAACTACAGAACCTAATCAAATTCCATCAACTAACTATAGCTCACAAAACCCTTTACACACCATCCAAAACACCAGCTCTATCCACACTAATCACTCCCTACAAGAACCTAGATTCCCTTAGGTCTTCACATAAACTCTTAGCTAGTTCTACCAAAACAAACAACAAGGCCGGTGACTCTCTTTTTTCTAATACAGTAGGGAAAGCCTGGAATCTTCTACCAAATGAAATTTCTACACTTCCCTCACTATCCATTTTCAAAAACAATCTGAAAGTATATCTCAAATCTCACTGGCTATGTTACTGTTCCAAACCTGACTAGCTCTATAGTCACCCTAAACTCTGATCTTCCCCTTCTTTTCCTTCAGGAAAAAAAAAAAAAATATATATATGTATTTGTTTTTTTTAGTTCTGCCATATGAACTGCATCTACTGTTAAGATTGAATTCTATACTGACAATTTACTTTGAATTGTTAAAATTTATCCTGTAAATCAGTCTGTTTTTGCTTTTATTTTTTGTATTGATTTTGTTTATATGCTTGACTCACAGTAATTTGTTAATTTAGCTGTATTTACCTAGGAGCTTTTCTCCCCGGGCCTCTACTGAAAATGGACATGTATCCAGTTAGACTAGCCCGGTAAACAAATGTAAAATAAATAAATAAAATAAAATTGCTGTACGCATGGATGTACATATAGGCACATGTACAGTCCACCTTTCATGGTGGGGATATCACTTATGCAACAGTTGTGGGATGTACAGGTATGTGATTAAATTGCACAGTGCTGTGCAGAATATATGTGGGTGTCCTCAGCCCTTGTAGCATTAGCAGGCCTCACTGTCTGTAACACAGCAGATCTGCAGGGGTGCTTTTCCACTATTTGTGCGGTGTAGTAAGACAAGGATGGGGCACCAGGAAGTGTGGTAGGGGGCACAGTGGAGCCCTTTTGCCTAGGGCACCAGTTGACCTAAGGCCACTCCTGCGCACTGCATGCTGTCTTCTAGACCACACACTATGACCTACATGGATATATGCACATATCAACCTTCACTGACAGATAACTGTCCACCCTTCACTAACAGTTGCAGTATGTCCCTTGCCCTATTCACATGTGCAGATACAGACAGATACATACTGCTGCCACACATGGATGATTTGCAGTGTGTAGAGTACTCTTCATGAACATCTACAACATGCCAACACATACATGTGAGTTACATACCTTACCTTTGTATTTCCCCTGCTCCGTGTGTTACGGTTTTGTAGTTTTTTTGTTTTTTTTGGTGGTTTGTTTTGGGTTTTCGCCCTCTATTAAACCTTCGGTCTCTGTTTCTCACTCTGTTCTGTCTCTGTCTCAGTCTGTGTCTGTGTCCGTGTCTCTCTCTCTCTCACTCTCTCTCTCACAGCACCTGCAATGATATAATTGCATGTGTGGACTGCAGGTACAGCCTGCTTTTCTAGGTATCTGCACTTGTGCATGTGACAGCCTCTGCACCAATTGCTGCTCACCATTCAGGAATTGCATGCAGCCTGCTGTTTGGTGATTGCATTACTCACTGTTTTTGCAGCCCACTGCTATAAAATGCTAGTTTATGTAGGCGTAGCCCTTTCAGATTTCCAAGGTGGGGCCCATGCTTGTTTGCTGTGGACACCGTTGTATCAGTCTGAAGGTTGGTATATGTCTCTTTTCTGATGCTAGGGTTGTAGCCAGTTATATGCATGTTGTACTCATACCTGCATGCTGCTGCTTTCAGTACACACATCTCAGTGTAGACATGTACGCACCCCTCCAAATGCCAACACAGGATACATGGGAGTATGTACTTTTTTCTCACTTACACAATTAACTGCCATACAAATGTGGTTATTGCACTGTATTCCTGTGGCCAGTATTTATCCTGGTCTGATACTGTGTGGTGTTTGTAAGGTGTTACTGTAACATTATTCCCTGCTAGGATGGCTGGTTCTCCTTTCACAGTCATGTCATGCAATTCCACAACCACTGCTGGTAAAGACCCACAGAACAGGATTTGTGTTATGCCATTCCTAATTTCCATTTACATTCCCTCATTGTAATGCATGATATATTTATTTCAGAGCAAAGTTATTTGTATATCTGCTGTGGCTTAGTGGTAATTCATGCAGTCTATTGTGTCAATGGTCTGGGGATCGAGACTGGCAGAGGTTTTTTCTTTTGCTGCTCAGCAGAACAAGGGCCCTGCCATAGAGTGACTAAGACATCTTTAAGCAGTTGTAAGTGGGTTTGTGTGGGTTTGCGCAAATCTTAGCGACACTTACCTAAGCGTGCACATGTGCACACTCGCTTGATCCTGCTTACTACTGCTTAAAAGTGCTTACTCCCGCTAAACCCCATGCTAATTTCTTTGAAAGAAAAGAAAATGGGGAGATAGGACAATGGTGAAAAAGGGGGCACAAAGAGGGAAAAACAGTAAGAAAACAAGCTTGGGATGTGCAGGACGGGTGTAGGGAAGGTCCATAGCTGCCCATTTCTTTACCAGCAACAGCTGTGCATATGCTGAAAATTTGGAGTGAAATTTGAAATCTTCCACCCCTGAGAGAGGGGTGAGGACAACATAGTTTGTTGTACTGCCAATTAGAATTATCATTGTACATGTCCAATGGACATGTGTGCCAAATTGGAAGATATGTATGGGGCGTAATTTTTTTTCGGGTACAGATTGCCCTTTTTTTTTTTTTTTTCAGGGGAGAGTGGAAAGTGAGGTAGAGGAAGTAGGTATATTTGGGGAGGTAGGTTGGGTATTTAAACAGACAAGACAAACAAGATGCATACAGGGGCAGAGTATGACACATGGGGTGGGTGAACACAATTGACGGGAACAGATGTTTGGAAATCGCAAGCCCATGAGCCCACAGATGGTAACAGTGGGACTGAGATCCCCACCCATGGGCAGTCACCACTGGACCTTCACAGACCCGAGGGCCACTGTGCTGGGGGCTGCGTAGGAGGGGCAGGCTAACCCGTGAGTCGCACCACTCTCGCCTCGAGCTGGCGTAGGGGATCAGTGACTAAACACTGGATCTCCCAACGCACCACAACCCGGACCCTTCAGAGGGTGACAGGAGGCCCTTCTCCACCCACACTTGCAGGGGGGGGCCAGCCCCATCCCCTGCAGCACTTCCACCCAAAGGTGGCACAGGACCTACGGAGGGCCCGGGCTGGGCAACAGACCTGCTGGTGCCAGGTGCAACTGCCAGCTGAAGAGGGACAGGTAGGTCTGCTGAGACCGGCCTTCCCATACGTTCTGTGATTAGGTGAGTTTAATTACAACATAGACAACAACATTCCAAGTTAGTTGTAACAGCATGCAGTAATATTCCCATTAACCTAACACACCAGGGTTACAACAGTTGAACAGCAAGCATAACACATGCATGTATTGAATGACAGTGGACATTACAACAGCATGCAGGGATGATTGGTGGCAACAGGCCACCAGGATTGTGGTGTTTTAACAGGGGGCATGCATCAAAGTAAGTGCAGATTTTATATAACAATAGGACATATGTCCCAACAAATGTTATGAGATTAGACATACCCATTGAGGTGTGGAATTGCATTAACATCTTATTAGTACTTTAACTGTACACTACATTCCTATTGACTGCAGGTGTATATCCCCTACATGTATTATTACACTAGGCAACATGCATTTGATTGCGTTATGGGTGTTGCTACTTCATGATATACCTGGACTATATCTGACATGGTAACTGTCCAAGATGCAGATGTTACTACTTGTATTAAATTGACTTGTTTATGTATCTGCACATCTGGATGTGTTCACATGGCTTTTTCACTTGTTTTCACGCAACCCTACTTTTCAGGTAGCACACTAACATTTCTGAGGAACACCTTGACAGGCTACTCGTGTGCCAGATTACCTAGGCATGTCAGACATTTCACATCTGTTTAGGACTGTTGCATACTTCACAGCTACTGGCACTTCCTTCATCCACTTTATATGGGACTGCATTACTGGGGGTTGTCAGCACTTACTACAACAGAGTAACATTTCTTCACTGCAAGGGTACAACAACATTTCTGAGTAACTGGCACATACACTCTGCAAGTATTATACATTTCTTATTTACATTAAAACTCTTTTCTACAGGCTCTCTCCTTTATTTGACATTACACTGCATACAGTAGACCTATTCAGGACATGTTATACCTTTATTGATAGGTTACAAGACTGTTTTACAGGCTCATTCACTTTTTATCTATGACAGTGCATGCAGAGATAGTATTCCAGACATGTTTTAGCTTTATTCATGGGTTACTACACTCTGTTCCTGGCTATCTGACTTATGATATGTAACAGTACATGCAGAGGATTTATTCAGGGAATTAATGTTTTATACTTCACAGCTACTGCCACTTCCTTCATCCACTTCCTATGGGACTGCACAACTGTGGGTTGACAGCACCTAATACAACAGTACTATTTTTTATTGCAAGGGTACAACAACATTTCAAAGTAAGTGACACAGACACACTCCAAGTGTTATACCTTTATTAATTACACTGAACACTCTTTTCTACAGGCTCTCTCCTTTTCTTGTTATTACAGTGCATACGGAAGACATATTCAGGACATATTATACATTTCTTGATAGGTTACAACACTCTTTTTCAGGCTTGCTCACTTATATGTTATGACAGTACATGCAGGGATAGTATTCCAGAATTATTTTACCTTGATTGGTGGGTTAGTACACTCTATTTCTGGCTCACTGACGTTTGTTATATAACAGTACATGCAGAGGATTTAATCAGGACATTTTATTGCTGTATTATTGGGCTTAAACACTTTTCTCATGCTCACTCACATATATCATGTAACAATACATGCAGAATATTAACTATCCTGCCTGGTGACGCATCCTTAGCAGCCTATCTGCATAGGCTTGCTGATTCATAGCACGAGCACCTGCAGCTGTGGAGTAAATAAAGGGATATTGAGACATACCTATCCATTATTTAGACTATATTAGCTTATCTTACATACTGCATTCCATGGCTACCTACTTAGTAGTGGGGCATCTCGCATTTGATGGGCTTCCTGGATCCACTGGTTCAGAAGGTCCTGCTTCTTCCTCTTCAGGTCTGCATGGTGGTGATGGACCTGCTCACCAATCCGAGGGACGCCTGTGGTACTGTTGAGTTCATGAGCCAACTGGTTCCAAGCCTCCGCCTTATACTCCATTCCTTGGAACTGGCCCTGCATGAGTCGAGTCTCATGCAGATGGACTAGGAGCCAAACCATATATCTTGACTCCTCGATGCCCCAGCGTTGCGCTCAAAAGCGTATACCCTCTCCAGCACCAGACATTCTAACTGCAGATGGGAGTTACAATCAGTTATGGCGAGTATTCCCACCTATGCGGCTTAAATATGCCGCATTTCCCGCACTTTTCTGTGATTGGCCGTTTTTGAATATTTTAATAGTTAACAGTGGATGTTTATCCTAAGCTGTCAGGCTTAGTGGTTCAGTTCTTTGATTATGGTGCATGGTGTCCTGGGTTCAAACCTTAACATTGCATTTTATTTTACTACTGTCCAGACAAGTTAGGAGGCGTGGCTGTGTTTAAGCAACTTTGCTCTATGTTGCGCCACATTGCCTGACGGTGCACTGGTTGGCGCTGCGCGCACCTCCGCGCAAACCGACTGTGCTGGGTAAAGTGCTATTTAGCTTTGAGCAACTATTTTGCGCTGGGTAAAGTGCGATTTAGCTATGGGCAACTACATTGTGCTGGGTAAAGTGCGAGTTAGCTATGGGCAACTATATTGCGCTGGGTGAAGCGCTGCTTAACTGCGGGCAATTTTATATTGGGATCCTTTAAAATATTTATTTTATTCACTGATACATTGGCCATTTCACTGCTTTTTAGTTATGTTTAAACATATATCTTGGGTATTATTCCATATACTGATTTTAAAAAATAAATACGAAAGGGAGTGGTGGGACTTGAACCGTGAATGCCTCTTCTTTGTGCGAACGCTCTACCATTACAGTATTGCTATTTGGTGTGATTTGCGTAAACATTCTTTCTTATGCTCTTCCATGTCAGAATTGCTAACTGTAGCTAAGCAATGGGCACACCCGCGCACACATGTGCAAATACCGACAGCTATTTTGGGAATTTAAAAAAATTTTTAATGTTATGCGTTTTAGATGTGTTATGGGGGTTTACAATATCAGACAGTGAGGTGTTGGGTGCAGGGACATTTGAGCGGACTCGCTCTTGTTTATTTCCTTTTATTTTCAACACTTTCAGGGGCGTGGACATTTAGACTGCTCGGCAGTTGAACATGCCCCCTGCTTTCTTACACGGTCCGTGTAAGACTTACGGTTGAGTCAGAGTGCCCGCATGCATATTTATGGCACGCTGATGTCATACCATTCAACTGCAGCCTCTGAGTAAGACTTATAAGTCTTACACGGAGGATTCGTGAATCTGGGGTACAGTCTTTCATGAAAAAGAAAATACAATTGTCTTAGCTTAGTACAGTTTCTTCTCCAAAGGTATAGATGGATTGTTTTGAGTTTATATGTAGTAACACAGCTGGTGTGCATATCAATATGCAAATGTGCAGAAGTAATTGCAGACTCCTAAAGGAAACAGACAAAGTAAGAAAACAGATGAATGCAATTGATATTCTAAGATGGCCAGAAGAGGACTCCGTTATGATTCGAGCACAGAAGACTATTATGTCAAATATGTCCTGTCTGCTAGTGCCTAACACTATCCAGCACCACTTAAGAATTACATTGGAGGTGAACGCAGCTTTAGAAATCACAGGCATGTTGGAAGAGTCAGATGGTGATCAGCCTGGTTTGCACAATGTGAACCAATCCATCCAACTATCCATTTTCTAAGGTTCTTATCCTAGTGAGTGCTGCAATTGAAGCAATATTCCCTACAGCACTGAATAGGTGCTTTCAGCATTTCTGGACAAATTTTAACTACACTTGCAGCACTGACATTTCTGAATCGGGCCAGTCCACTAGAGTCAGAAGATCTTCAAAGTATACCTATCATCTCCACACATTATCTCCAGTTGTGGTCAGTATTTATACACCCATACTGAGAACATCTTCAACAATGTCCTGATCACCACTGTTGAGTCAGTGGATGCTCTGTCAGAACTAATTTGTAATGACCAGAAAGTCATTCTCCATGAATTCACTAAACACTTCTAACACTTGGGGTTTGCTTCAGTAACTGCCTTATTTGCTGCATTCCAATCCTGTTGTTACCTGTTGGTCAAATCTGAAGCAATCCCAGTTAAGATAACATGAAGATTCAATTAATTACTTTCAATTTCTAAGCAGTAATCATATGATCAATTATCTATTTAACAAAGACACTAATACACCTGTTCAAATGCTCAATAGTCAACATCTAATTGTGCATAAGTATATTTTATACCGTATCATACAATAAAAAGTAATTAGCATTCCAAAACATAGCCATTGATTGGGCAAACCAATTGGCCTGTTTGTTGTTAATCCAGCTTTAGCAATGAAAATAAGTCTTGGCACTTCTGCAAGTACTGACATTAGCTTAAATGCTGGAATTCTGTGTAATTAAAGCACATGCTTTTTAAACATTGAGATCACCAGCATACCAAAGCTAGCAGTTTATCTGCCCACCAATGCATTAGAAAATTGGTCACTTGAACAAATGATTGTAAACTAATAAAAATGAAAAAAAAAACATGAGCTTCAGTGTCAGTAGTATATTTGCTAAATCTCGACGAACAATATGTTGAAAAAAAATGCAAAAACTACAGTATATACCACTTATAAAGTCAGCATTAGTATTAGCATATTTAGCCCATAAACATATACTGTTCACAGTTCTTAATTAGAAGATTTTATTACTCAAAAAAAAAAAAAAAAAATGCAGCAGCTGTAATATTTATGAACCAGTAGCTGCTCCAAAATGCATACATACATACATACATACATACATACATACAAATAAATAAATACAACTAAGCATTGCAATTACCCACAACAGGAAACCAAATATTTATCAAAAACAAAAAAACAGCAGACGTCGAGACAGAATACAATGACTAGTACACACATACGAGATGTAGGTGCATAGGTTCATAGGTTCATAGATTGGTAATAGGTTATTGGCCCTAGGGCCTATACAAGCCTAGCCATAACAATTCCCTGGCTATTTCTTCCCACAGTATTTACTTCCCTGGACCTCTGTCTAGCAGGTTGGCTGACGTGATCCCCGGGGTGAATTTCCTACCTCCCATCCAGTCATCAAGGTTCCTTTTGAAGAGGGCCAAAGAGGTGCTCTGCTTGACATGTATGAGCAGTCTATTCCAGAAACTGGGGAGTCTCTGGGTAATGAACCTATCCCTTCAGCATGTTTTGTTCATTGCGATGAAAAGGTTTAGATCCCTGTAGTGTGTGTCTCTGAGGGATTGGGATTTCTTTAAGTGTAGCATGTCCAACAGCTCTGGGTTTGACATGGCTTTGTGTGTTAATCAGAGATCGCCTCTAAGTAGATGATATACAACAGAGTATAGTTGGAGTTTTCTTAGACGGTCAGCATAGGGCATCTGCTTTAGGCCTGTAATTCTTTTAGTGAGGTATTTCTGTGGCCTTTCCAGTTGGTGCAGATGTCTTGAGAGGTACATACCAAATGGAGCATTGTATTCTATAATGGGTCTAATGAGGGATGAGTACAGTGGGACAGTCAGTGACCTCCTTTTTTCTGGATGAAAAGCCCTTAGTGATGAGGTGTGCCACATAGAAAGATTTCCTGACTGTTGTGACTATGTGGTTATCGAAGGTGAGACCACTGTCCACCTATGTCCCTAAGTCTCTTATCACACTTTCACTGTTTAGTGTACTGCCACCTATGTGGTAATTCACAGGTACATGTTTTTTCCCAAAGGGGATAACTATACATTTCTTGACATTGAGCTTGAGCCCATGGCTCTGGCACCAAGCATCTGTTTCTGTAAGGCCTTTTTGTAGAATATCCACATCATTTGGGGATTCAATAGTGACTCCCAGTTTGCAGTCATCTGCAAACTTTGTTAGCCAGAGTCCCTTAGTTTTGGCCTGTACTTCAGAGAAGTAGATGCCAAACAAGAGCAGTCCCAGGACTGAACCCTGAGGTACTCCACTTGTCAATTGTCTGGAGCTGGATTTGGAGTCAGCTACTTTTACAGTGTGGGTTTTGTCAGTAAGCCAGTTGGCAACCCATCAAATGACGTACGGATTAATGCCCAGCTTAGTAAGTTTATATATGATTCCAGAGTGGGGGATGGTGTCAAAGACCTTGGCGAGGTCCATATAGGCTGTGTGGACCACCTTACCCTTGTCTATGGCTCTGGAGACTGATTCAAAGAAGTCAGTCAGTATAAGGAGACAAGATTGGCCCTTCATTAACCAAAACTGCATGGGGTCCAGTGTTTGAAGTTTGCCAATGTCTTTGTTTATAAATTCCATGATAATACATTCCATGGCCTTGCAGATCAGGCTTGTCAGACTGATGGAATGGTAGTTCCCAGGATCCAAGTTGGATCCCCCTTGTGGAGTGGGATAACTGTAGCTGTGCACCACTCAGTGGGCACAGAGCCTGAGGTGAGGCTATGATTAAACATGACACGTAGGTGACGTGCCAGTTCATTTTGTAGTTCATGTAGTACACAGCCTGGGATGTCATCTGGTCCTGTGGATGCTGTATTCTTAGCTTTGGAGAGTGTGTTTTTTACCTCTGTGGCTGTTATTAATGGAATTTGGCAATCTTTTGGTATTAAGATGGGCCCTTAGAAGGTGAGAGGGGGGTGAAGTTTGCACTGAATCGATCTGCCAGGATACTGGCAATATCCTTGGGATCAGTATATTTAATGCCATTCTTTTGCAGCTGAGAGCAGATCTGAGTATTGCCATTTAGATTCTTGATATAGCTATAGAATGCCTTGTGGTTGTCTTTGGAATCTTTGGAAGTTTTATTTTCATAACTAGCTTTGGAGGATATTATGAGGGATCTCAGCTTCTTACTAAGGCTGGTAAAGGAGTTTTTTTACATCCTGGGATTTTCCTCTTTCTGCAACAGTTTCTTCCTTTTGTTGAAAAGTTTGTTTATAGCAAGGGACCACCAGATTGGGTTCCTTTTTTTTGGAGGAGAGAGCTTTGGTTCTAGCACAATTTTTGGTGGAGAGAGCTTTGCTTCCAGTTTGGCTATGTAAATTCATTCATGAGTGGATGTGCTCATACAGTGCCTTAGTGTAGGCTTCAGCAGTCGAACTTTCAGTTCCCGTCTGCATGGGTGTCATGAAGTTTGTCACTTCTGACTTGAGTAGCATGAAGTTGGCTTTGGAGAAGTTTTTTATGGAAGTTTCCTTACTGGGTGGTGGGGGTGGGATGTGGATGTCAAGGGTGATTAGCTTATTGGCAGACCTGACCAATGAGGGAGTGACCATAGGTGTGTAGCATCAATTTCCCATGTTGGTAATGACCAGGTCTAGGATAGTTGAGCCCCTGGTGGGACTAAGGATTAGCTGATCCAGGGCATTTGAATTCATGAATTCCAAGAACTGTTGGGCAAAGGAGTTGGTACATGAGTAGTTTTCCCAGTAAATGGCAGGGTAGTTGAAATCACCCAGTATTAGGGTGTTTGGTTATATCTTAATATCTTCCAGTATGTATAGAAAGGTGTAGTGAGAATCTTGGGGCATGGTGGGGGATCTGTAGCAAGCTACAATTTGGATTGCAGTCTTACCTAGTGTTAGTTGCACCTAGAGAATTTCAGACACATTGTGTTTGGCAACTATTGAATAATTAGACTAATTATTATATTCAGTAATTACAGTTTCTTGTATATATAGTGAATGGTTTTACTATGATGTTACACTCATCTGAAGAAGCGTGCAGTTGCAAGCACGTGAAAGCGCTCATACTCTGTTAATAAAGGTTTGTTTTATTTATTTATCGTGGTGTTGACCTGCACTTTTGTATCGCATTATCTTCTGGACTTTGGTTGCTGGTTAACTTCAAGGGAGAGGTCTGCTATTTTCCTTATCTTTGGTTTTTGTCTGCTGCTCACCGGCTCTCTACATGATGGAAGGCTCTGCTGTGGAACTAGATTACGTTCCGGAAAGGATCCAGGCGAATGTGAAATGGAATAATTTTGTGGAATCAAAAGCTAACCCTTTACTTAATGTTGATCTATTGGCACAGAACAACGTGCTGGAAACAGGTACAACCAACTTATTGAATGACTTTAACCCGTTGTATAGAGAACTTGAAAATAGTCTATATAAACAGTTCAGGTTAATTTGGCAGCGCCGTCATTTGGAGGCGTGCCTTCATTTTAAAGTAGTCCCCAGAGGAATGAGGGTCCTCTGCATGCCGTCATACGGCAACAGCCATCCTGAACTGCTCAAAAGCTGGCAAAAAATGAATTTAGAACTTAGCTTCAATTATATTAAATTACTTATTGACTATTTTCTCCCTATAGAAAATGACCTGACTGAAAAGACAGATGCGCTCTATAAAGACTTAACCAAAAGATTTAAGGGGGAAATGTTTTCCGGTAAACTTGATACGCTTATTGGCCAAGTCAGTGCATATGGTGAGAGATTACAATCAATAAAATTACGAAAGCTACAGAGAGACCAAAAAGACTTTGCCAATGGTCAGGTCTTTGTATGGTCTAGATTCAATCAAAGAGAAGGAATACAAAGAGCCGAAATGGCGAATATGAATGATAGACAATCTATAAATGAAATATCAGACATTTCCCCTTTAACGGCTGTAGTTACAGCCAGTGATCACAATACGGAAACATCAGCAGACAGGCGTAGACCATTTCATTTTGATGATAGCAGTACACCGCCTCCTAATCAAATGGCTTTGGCTTCTAACCTGGGGCTAGGAGCAAAACCAAAGCTACAACAAACCAATATAGACTCTTTTTTACCGCTTCCGGTTCGTCAGAGGAGGGACACAAGAGGAAGATCAACGAGCCAGGGAAGAAGAAAAAGGAGACCATCCGAAGAACCCTTGAACAAAAGGGGTCGGCAAAGAGACTGAACAGTTTAGTTTTTAATATATCTGACCTCACGTTAACTGAAACGGACTATAAATTACTAGAGAAGGGATTAAGCTTTATACCAGCACAAATTGGAAACATATCAAATATATTAATTGAGTTACGAATGTTTGTACACAATATTGCTTTAAAAATGTTTTTTAAATCTACATCACAGAAAGTTAATGATGCTAGTTACACACAGAATGGTTTTGAATGCTTTAAAAGAAAAAGTGCATTCACACCTGTATTGCATCCTTGTCTAGATTGTTTTTTAAAGGCATGTGAGAATGATTTATATAAACATTATTCTGAATATAGAAAAGGATCTTTATCACTATTTCACAATGTATCCAATGATGAAAGAGTTGCAATGAATACTTTAGCCAATAATTTAGAAATTGTAATAAGACCTGCCGATAAGGGGGGGGGGGGATGGTCATTATGAACTCTAAAGATTATTTATATTATATGGAATTATTATTACAAGATGATAATACTTACAACAAAATAGATATTAAAATGGTAGATAAGTTAATATGTGAGGTTCATCAAAATATCTATGATTTATTACTAACCAGGCAAATTAGTTATGACTTTTACATGTTTTTATTTATTGAACATCCAACTATACCATATATTAAGGGACTACCCAAGATGCACAAAGGCATCATGCCACCACCATTACGTCCTATAGTAGTTGGACATCAATTGGTCACAGAAAATATCTCTATTTTTATTGAACGAAAATTAAAAGCACTGGTTAGTGGAATTCCGACCATCCTAAAGGACTCTTATCAGCTACTTAACAATCTTAGCAATTTACCAGTAAAGATTCTGGACAAACATTTATTGGTTACCTTAGACGTTCAAAGTCTATTTACGGCGATACCTAACACCTATGGACTTGAAGCAGTAAGGTTCTTATTGAATAGATTTTCTTCTTACAATAATCATGAACAGATTTTATTAAATGCTTTACTTGAAATAGTTCTTACCAATAATGTAATGATGTTTAACAACCAATTTTATATTCAACAGTGGGGGGTGGCCATGGGCACCCCCTGCGCTAATACTTATGCGAATTTGGCTGTTTATAAATGGGAAAGTACTAATTTGTTTTCACATCCTGATTATTGTAAGGTGATTGCTTATTATAGGTTTGTAGATGACATACTGCTAGTATGGGATGGAAGTCCAATAGAGTTAAAAACATTTATTAATGATCTAGAAAAAACAACAGATTTCTTAAGGTTTTCAATTGAATACTCATATTCTAACATCAACTTTCTAGATTTGAATATTAAAAAAGATGGTAAAGGAAAATTAATATCATCCCTTTATAGGAAAAAATGTTGGAAAAATAAATTATTACAACATGAGAATATGCATCCTAGATTTGTTTTTAATAACATTGTGGGAGGACAATATACTAGGCTGTATAGGATATGCCAGAATGAGAATGAACGTAATGATGAATTCAATAAATTAGAACAATTATTTATAGATAGAGGATACAATCCAGAAATTGTGGCTACTATAAAAGAGAATTTTATTAATGGATCTAGGCAAGTATCAAAAATATTTTATAGACCTAAATTTGAAGGACAACAATATGGACAACAAGATTCTAAACAAGTTAGGTGCATAATTAGTTATACTAGTGACAACAAATATTTAACGAACATTATTAGTAAGCATTGGTCTATATTGGTTACCAATGATGAAATTAAAAGAATAGTAGGTGAAAGACCAACTTTCACCTACAAAAATATGAAGAATTTAAAAAGGATATTATGCAATGAGAAACTAAATGATATGATGTATCATAGGAGATATACAGGCACTTACCCTTGTGGAAAATGTAGTTCCTGTCAATGGATTTCAATAGGTAAAGATTTTGTACATCCTGAACTACCACTTGTATTTGAATTTAAATGCTCTGCTAATTGTGAAGACAATAATGTAATATATTTGGCCACATATGAGTGGTGTCCTGCCTTCTATATTGGTATGACAACAAGGAAATTAAAAGACAGGATACAGGAGCATTTATATGCCATAAAGAAAGCAGATTCTAAAAATGCTCTTTCGAAACACATTATTGAATTCCCCACACATAAATTTGTTTTTAGGGTGATACAGAAAAGACCGATAAACAGTAGGAGAGGTGATAATTTTAATGACTTAGAAAATTTAGAATTAGACTGGATTTTTAGATTTAGGGCACAGCAACTTCCTGGCCTAAATAGTTATATTAGTATTAGGTCACATTTAAAAAAGCGGAAATTCCATTAATTTCATGAATTGTATGAATAAATTGATATATGTGAATAATTTTTAAGGAACATAGAATATGCAATTAGTAGGACAATAGTTTTCCAGTCCAATTAAAATAAGATATCACCTAACAGAATGGTTTATGCTTATTGAAAATAACAGTGACGATATGTAGCAAACAATAAAAAAATATTCAGAATAATAGAATATAAATATAATATTAACAATAAAATGATATAATTATTCATATAAAATTTATATTGGTATACATATATATATTCTCTTATAGCATAATATCAATTTTAAATGAATATTATTAACTATGCTTTCATACAGTTTGTTATTTATATTGTTATTGCTATATGAAAACCTTTTCTGAACTGACAGTTATCTCAAGTAGACTATTCAATGTTTTGAAAAATTATATATATACAAAAAGCACCTATATGGTATCATGAATATTTATATACACTTGTATATTATGTATATTAGTAATTTATACATTTAATACATTTGATTGATGAATTTGATATATATTTATCCATATGTTTTTTAATATGTGTTTTTTAATATGTGTTTTAATATGTATTTTAAAAAAATTTTATAATATATACTTATTGATTTATTTATTTAACAAACATATATACACTCATTAATTCACTTTTGTCTACCTATCAATATAATTGGAGTAAACATTATGTATATATTTGTTGCTTTTAATAATTTAAATTAAAATTACTTATGTATTAGGAATCAATAACATACATAATCTCTCTCAATATTCAGCAAACTCGTTTATTTATTATTTTTAGATATGTTCCAAGTGCTTGTCATATTTGTGATAGCACATAGTTTATTAAATATAGGTATTTAGACAGTTAGAAATTTTAATATGAATGGAACAGCACGACTATGTGTTGTCGCTTAGATTATTTATAGTGGTAATTGATCACTAGATGAGATAAATATAAAGATTTGTGATAAGATATAATTGCTATACTTTATCTTTGTCAATCTTGTTTTACCGCTTTAAGCAGGTGTGCATTTCAAATGATTTAATTGAATAATTAGACTAATTATTATATTCAGTAATTACAGTTTCTTGTATATATAGTGAATGGTTTTACTATGATGTTACACTCATCTGAAGAAGCGTGCAGTTGCAAGCACGCGAAAGCGCTCATACTCTGTTAATAAAGGTTCATTTTATTTATTTATCGTGGTGTTGACCTGCACTTTTGTATCGCATTATCTTCTGGACTTTGGTTGCTGGTTAACTTCAAGGGAGAGGTCTGCTATTTTCCTTAACTAGCCTGGTGTTGTGAATATCCTTGGTGAATATGGACACTTCTCCACCTTTAGTGTTTTGGTCCTGGTTTGGTGGCTGAAAAGTCTGGTAAGAGTTGTAGCCTGGTATTACAGTGGTGCTCTCTGGAGCCTTGAACCAGGTCTCTTACTGCACAGATATCGATGTTCTCCATTTTTAGCAGTGCCTTGAGAGAGTGCATTTTGAGGTTTAGACTTCTAGCATTGAGTAGCATTACCTTCAGATTTTGCATGCTTGTACCTGTTACGGTGGTGGTTTTGCCTTTGAACTTTGCCTAAAAAAGGCACTATAGGGGTGTGAAGAGCATTAGCCAGTAATCTGAATCCCACGGGCGACAGGTGCAGACCATTGCTGGCAAAGCATCATGGTCTGTCGATCATGTTGTCCCAGACAGACAGATACTGGCTCCCTTTTGAATGACACCAGAAGCTTAGCCAATTGTTGAAGTCAATCATTTTGTCCTTATACTGTGGTATCAGTTGCAGGATGCTACTCAGGGCTAGAAATATACCTGCCTGGGCCACATGATCTGAGAGCTCTTCCATGTCTCTTTTTATGTAGTTCTGGGAGGTACATCTCAAGTCATTCACTCCAACATGGACAATGACAGAGTCATATTTGTACTTGTTGTGGAGTGACTTGAGTGCATGTGTTATGTGATGGATCCTGTCACCCAACAAGCAGCTAACTGTAATTTTCTCCTTGTTCAGCCTGGTGAGTGGGACATCAGTGTGCCTGACTATAGAGTCACCTATGACGAAAGTGTTGGGTATGTTGTCTTGCCTTATGGGCTGTTGCTGCTTGGCACACTGGTGTTGTGAGCTATGTGACACTTTGGTTGTGATTGGTGTTTGTTTGAGTTTCAGCTTCGGTGGTCCTTGTTGCTTGGGCAGGTTACTGTTAAGGGCCTCCACATATGTGGGTTTAGTGTTGCTATGTCTGGGTGTTGGTGGTGTGGGTTTAGAAGGGCTATGTTTTGCTTGAGGTGTAGTGCGGGTGTTAACCTTCTCGTCTTGACTGTCTAGCACAATCTTTGGTGGAGAGAGCTTTGCTTCCAGTTTAGCTATGTAAATGCATCTCTCACAGGTTGTATTGTTGGGTGGTAGGAGGAGAGGGTTGTCTGTGTACATGAGGCAATTGCTGCATTGCCCCAGTATGCCCAGATTCACCAGGTAGACAGGAGAAATCACTAGAAGCTGACCATTGCACATGCCTGGTTTGGTGCTTTTTTTTTTTTTTTTCCCTTACCTTAGCAAGGTATTTTGCAATTATAGGCTGTTTAGTGCCTACAATTAATTTCTCCTTATTAACAAGGAGAGTTGAGTGATTGCATCAGTTTAAGACTTCCTAGTGCTTTCCAGCAGGTTTCAAAGCAAGTGCTACTCAGAGGGATGCATAAAGGTAAAATGAAAAAAAAAGTGTTTATCCTAAACACTGCAATGTACACTAGAGGAGTTAGATGTGAAAGTAGATAACTTATGTTTTATCTGTCTAAAACGTTAAGTTTTAGTGGAGAGTCACTATTTTTAAAACAGCAAGATAGATTGAAAGGGGGTGGTCACTTTTGTAATCTGGTACTATGGAATACAGTAGGATGGCCAATAAATTTACATAGTTGAAGGGAAGTGATTTCACAAAATGATAATTTTGTGCATTCTCACACAAGCCAGTAAAACATTGAGGAAATGAGATATATGGTCAAATTAACATAAGGGAAAGGCAACTAGAATGGCAGTGGTGTTTAAGAGCACAACAGTAACCGGGTCTGAGGGTGGGGAAAAAAAATTCTGCCTGACTCACAAGAGAGAGACCTGTGGTCTCTTTTCAAGTTTTAATATGCAGTTAAAAGCAGAATACAAGTAAAGCAGAAGGTAAATAAAACAAATCACAGTATTCAGTATATTGTTTTGAGCGCACACAGCAAGAAAAAATTGCAGAAGAACAATGACTTGCTTTTATGCAATGCCATCATTTAGAAAAGGAAGACATTTTTTTCCTTAAATAATTTCATTGGATAATAGCAATAGTCCACATGTGTGTGGGTAATGCAGGAGTTATCCACAGGTGGCTTTGTTTAATGACTCAGGCTTCACCCTTGTGATCAAACCATACCAGCTGTGGATATAGCCTGTATTACCCATGCCCAGTCTTGGACTATTGCTAAAATAGTTGCCTCTAATTTCACATGAATGTAATCTGATCATCGAATGTATGTCTAATTGTTAATGTATATTATGTGCTGTCTGTTCATTTATATTACTGCTTGTCTGTTTAAAAATGTTTGTAATTTGATGGACCTTTTCTACCTTGGCCTCCACTAAAAATGTTTTTTTTTTTTTTTCAATAAAGCCCATTGAACAACCCTAGTAAACAAAAGCAAAATAAATAATAAATAAATTACAACACAAGAGGGTGAACGGAGCTACATTTCATTGAAGACGGTAATGTGATTAGAAAGGTGAGTAAGTAAATATGATACACTGGATATGTATTCTTGCACTATTTATATTACTAAAATGCAAGCTAAACACAATTAAAAAGGGGCATGCTTAATATAAAGGTTATAACCCTCAAAATATTTGTATTACATCTGATGCCACATGGTAGGAGAACTGCACCTGAGTTACATAAAGGTTTCTTTCCTCAGATGCTGTCAGAGTTATTAAGTCATCTTTTTATCCTTTGCATTTTCATCAGTTATTAGGCACAGTGCACAAGGTTTGTTAAGTATAAAAAATCTGCATGCCCCATGTAGCCTACAACAGCGTGGCAGCATATTTTAATTTTATATGTAAAACAGTGTAAGAAAATTTTATGTGTGGAAGATTTTAATTCCATTTATCTCTAGTTAATCACTGTATATTAATCAGATCAGACAATAGTAGTAGAAGTAATGAACTTAAACTCATCTTAAGTCAAAAAAGTAATAAAAAATTAATAATTTGAAATATTGTACAGAATTACTAAGTTTTCTAATGTATCCAAGCAAGGCAGGAAGTCTGTTTCCAGTTGAAAATCCTTTATTAAGTGCACAGACAAGCGATCCAAGTAAAACAAAAATAGAGTAATAGTTTCCTCACAAGCTTTCTATATATATATATATATATATATATATATATATATATATATATATATTTATCAGGCAAGGGAGTGGTTTATTGTGCTGTAAAACAAAGTGTTATTGGTACACATGTTAAATTCACATCCCTTCCCCCATCAGTGTGACATTTGAGCTGGTCCTGCCCTACTTGCTGTCATAATAATATATCTCTTATGTACTTTAAATAAAATTTATAATGCTGTGGTACCTCTTATTTAACCAGATTATTAAACAGATTATTAAGTCTCTGATTTTATCCAAGGCAATATATTACATGGCTGGAAATATATCAACCTTAGTCCAGCTGACAATCAAAAAATATATATAAATATATACATATACACTTTGCATGTAAAAAATCAATTGTAGAAATCATATTCTATTTTCATAACCCATTGTTAACAAAGATCGCTTTCGTCCTTCCAGATTTCTTCAGGTCTTTGTACAAGAACCCTAAAATCTATCTATAAAAATATTATTGTATAATTAGTTAGTATTGTTATTACACATAATTCTGAACAAAGTGGAAAAAAAGAGAACCAGAAAAAGAAAAAATAATAAGAAAAAATGTATGATGATGGAAACAAAATATACACTTAAATCACAACTGATTTAAAATGGTATTTCAAACCAACTGATAGAATAAAATAAAATTAGTCATTTAAACAATGTGACAATTTTAAGTTCCAGTACACTTTTAATTGAACATTAGTAGTTTAGTCCAGGCTTCCTAAAAGAGTTCAACTTTAATTGCCACATGAGTTCATGTTTCTAAAGAATATTCGGGATGTTTCCTTCAAGATCACCCATGTGTATGTGATCCAGGATCTGGAACTTAAAACCTGTGAGTCTTTTATGAAGAGAAAGGTGTTTGGCTAGTACATTATTTTTACATCCAGAGCGGATTTCTGACAGATGACATGAAATCCTACACTTAAGTTTATTTACAGTCTTATAGAATGCATCACATTCATTGCACTGTGCCCTATAAATTACTTTGTAGTGTTACAGTCCCCCCCTGCACTGGTCTTAATGATTTTAATTAGGTTATGAAAATAAAATATGATTTCTACAATTGATTTTTTACATGCAAAGTGTATATGTATTTATTTATATCTATTTTTTGATTGCCAGCTGGACTAAGGTTGATATATTTCCAGCCATGTAGTATATTGTCTTGGATAAAATCACAGACTTAATAATCTACTTAATAATTTGGATAAATAAGAGATACCACATCATTATAAATTGTATTTAAAGTACATAAGGGTTATATTATTATGACAGCTACTAAGTAGGGAAGGACCAGCTCGAATGTCACACTGAGAAGGGATGTGAATTTGACATATGTATCAATAACATTTTGTTTTACAGCAGAATAAACCACTCCATTGCCTAATAAAAAGTATACATATATATATATATATATATATATATATATATATATATATATATTTAGAAAGCTTGTGAGGAAACTATTACTCTATTTTTGTTTTACTTGGATCGCTTGTCTGTATACTTAATAAAGGTGTTTCAACAGGGAACAGACTGCCTGCCTTGCTTGGATTACTTTTGAATACTTAGTAATTCTGTACAATATTTCAAATTATATATTTTTATTATTTTTTGACTTAAGACGAGTTTAAGTTCGCTACTTCTACTAGTATTGTCTGATCTGATTAACATACAGTGATTAACTAGAGATATTTGGACTGAAAACCTTCCACACAGAGAAGTTTCTTACTTTTGTTTTTGGAACCGCTATAATTGTTTAGTGGGTTGTCTGAGACTTTGGGGATACCATGGAGATTATTTGTTTTTTTAATTTTATAACTACTAACTGAAATAGAAATACCATGTATAAGTCAACAGAGGACAAAAGAGGAAGCATTACTGCTGCATATCTGCCACCACTTATGCAGCATTACTGCTGCATAAGTGGTGGCAGATAACACCATGTCCCACTTGTGGACCTGATGCCTTCTGCAGGTATAATGGGATTTAAAGTCTATGGAATACATTGATTCTATACTGTATCAGAGACAGTCATGCCAATGGTCAGTAACAAAAATACATACTTCTATCATCTTTTTTATTAACACCATATATATATATATATATATATATATATATATATATATATATATATATATATATATATCTTTTCCTCAGAGATGTCTCTATCTTGCCATGATAAAATGGTTCTCATGCTTCACAACTGGCAAGGTAAACAACCAGAGCAATTATTATAATTGAATTGCCCTCTATTCCTGCAACCCTTAATAGACCCCAACTGTGACCCCTCCTCATAAACATCAATAAACTGACATTGGGCACAACATCTTGTTTGTTTTGCCAGTTGTGATGTATGTGAAGCATTTTATATTGACAAGATGGAGAAATCCCCGAGGTAAAGAATTTACCGACACACACACACACACACACACACACACACACACACACACACACACACACACACACACGTGCATACACACACACACACACACACAGACACACACACACACACACACACACACACACATACACACACACACACACACACACACACACACACATATATATATATATATATATATATATATATATATATATACATATATATATATATATATATATATATATATGTATAGTGTCAGCAAAAAGAAGATAGAAGTGCACTTGCAAGATATTCTAAAGTATTTAAGTACAAGAGAAGATTTTTATTTCTAGCTGTGGAACAGGTACAAATACCAGAACATGGGGCTGATTGGAAATCCCGGCGTGAAAAAGAACTTTCTTGGCAGGTGAAAATTAATGCTATAAATCCACCAGGGTTAAATGATGGAAGTTCTATAGAGAGCTTGCTTCAAATGAGACCCTTCAAACTTCAAAATATGTGGGTATTTTATAGTTGCAGGTAGATGGTTCAGTACAAACGAAAGTGTAGTCTGAAATGTGCAAGCATTTGCCTTTTTAATTTGACTGAGTGTTGTTTGTTGATTTTATTTAAGGATGTATCACAAATGTTGTTATTTAATGAAATTGTTGCACACTTATTAAGTGCTAAGCTAGGCATTTTAAACTGTAAAATACTGCACTAGTATTCTAGGTTTTGAAGAAGCTCTAAGTACTATTAGGGATGAAAGTGCTTAACCTTTGGTGCACTAGCTTTATGTTTGTACTTTGCGCAGTTTTTTTTTTTGTTAATTGCTAACGTTGGTTTCAGCAGGTATTTTTGATTTTCAATAAAGCTACCAGTTTATTATTTTGTCAACTGGTGTTTTGGTCATTTGAACACCCGTGCCAAGAGTATTTATTTGAAATGGTAGATATCACAAAAATAGAAATGGACAGCCATAATTCAGACCAGTCAAAGACCAGGACAAAAATATCGTAATTTTAATTATTGAATGCTTGATCTCCTTGCCTGTAGTCAGTTGTCAGTGCGCACAGTATCTTTGAAGCTAACAGAGTAGTAATTCGAAGATCATGATAACTTTAAGATTTCTAATGACAGTAAAAGAAAAAAGTCATAACACAGCAATACCATTAAAACTAAAGAATTTATTTGTTTAATTTAAAATAATAGAATAAAGCCAGCAAGATGATATCATAGAGGATGGTCATTTCTCAGTGCTACTCTTCTCAAGTTGTTTTGTAGCTACTTCTTGAATACTGAGGTATCGTCACAGTGAATTTTAGTTTGTCATAACTTGTGACAAAGTAGCTAGCATTTTGTTGCTGTAGCAAATAGGTTTAGTTTACCAAATTTAAATTACATAACATTACTGGTTTGCAGCAGCTGACGTGCTATATTGATTTTATTGAGATTAGAATCTGCACTATCAAAAAGGTGATCCTAAACTTCTCTTTTACTGCAATTCAAAACTGAGATACTATATCCCAATGAATGCTGCATCCCAAAACTTGAAATTTTATTTGAGAATTCTAAAAATAATTTTATGACTTACAAAGACTAGTTAAAGGTCACTATTGTATAGGTTTGAAAGAACAAGCATTTAGATTGTCTTCACTGTACCCATTTCTCTCCTGATGAAAAAAAAGCAACATGAAGAAAATATTATGGATCAACTACATGAAGGCTACTGGATAAGTGCACACTTGGAATCAGAAGGCAGTTTACTAATAAATGTTAGAATGTTTTGCAGTTTGAACTACTGACCCTCACACTGACCTTAATGCATGGTATTCGCTAAACTCTTTGCATGAACAAGCTGCTTTAATTGCTTAAACTTTAAAAAAAAAAAAAAGAGTTGGCACTACTGTGTACCTCTATTTAGGATTTGCAAACTTACACTGCAGACATTAAAAATTCACTATATAAGTTAGAAGCAACAATTTCAGAATATGCATATAGAGATACTAATTTGGCAGATTGCCTTAATTTGGTGCTTCTGTTTCTAGCCTTAAAAAAATCTCAGCCTCATTTAAAGAAGCCTTTGTTGTGTTGGAATAGGATTGCTACCTTCTTAAATATCCAAATTGAGACTTTTTTGCAGAAATGTGAGATTTTCAAGGCAAACCATTCTCAGAGGCAATGCAAAGGATAGAACTTCGCTTATTTTCCAAAATAAATGCAAACATTTCCAGACATAAAACTTCAATATGACACCCAAAGTACAGATAATAATACAGTATGCCATTAAATTCCAAATGTTCTATCTGTCAGCTCTTATTTTCTCACAAATAGGGACCAGTTATGAAGCTATCACTTCCTCTTCCATGTTACAGATATCCAAATAATTGTTTGGTTATGATATATGTATACATTATGGTTATGTCACACTGTATCTAAGTAGGAAAACTAATTGAGGTCTTTGAACCACAAACATTGTTGCAAATCACTATATCAAAGGTACACAAGTACACCACTTAAATTATTTTTCTCCCTAGGTGCTTGATATTCCATGACAGTGTTACGGAGGTTGATTTAATCAGTGGATCAATGTCCTTGTTTACCAAAGTTGTTACCCATCCAGCAAGATTCTGATATTTAATTATTTTGTACTGTACCAGGAATGGGGTCTTATATAAACTTTGCCATGCAGATGTGGCATTTCTAGAGGGTAGCATCCGGAGCAGCAAATAGTTGAAATTAACTTGTTGTTCACTAAGTGAGTTTAGAACACTGTAACATTTGTTAACCTTGTAATGAGTTGCTCAAAGTATCTTATGATTTATGTTTGAGGTAAACTCTTTTCTTTATTGACATGAAGACATCCAGATATTTAAGTAAAAGTAATCTATACCTTATTCATGTTCCATATTTTTTATAATCATGACAAAATTTTTATTTGCCAAACTTTACTTTTTTGTCCTTTCTCCAAATCCATACATGGTAATACTTTTTCATGATAAGGAAACATTTATTAATTATACTGTTAATGAAGAAATTATATAACACTGGGAATTAATCAGGCAGAAGTTTATTTAGAAATCTCTGCTAATTAATTTCTAAATCTGTCTTTTACACAGAGTATATTATGTTACCAGAGTCATGCAACTGTAATTGCCTGAGAAGGATGTCACTAGCTTCAGACTCCACTCAGTATTATATAGGCTGATTAATACCGTATCAATAAATATGATTTTTGAGGCTCATGCTTCCATTCTGGAGGGTCAGTGAGTGATATCACATCTCCTTATTTGCTGTACTCAGACTTTTAGGATAGAACATTAAAGCTGTCATCATTATCAATCTCAGCTTCCCAACATGATAATACCCCGGATTCACGAATCCTCCGTGTAAGACTAAATAAGTCTTACTCGGAGGCTACAGTTGAATGGTATGATGTTAGTGTGCCATGAATATTCATGAGGGCATGCTGACTCAAACCCAAGTCCAACACAGACCATGCAGACAAGCAGGGAGCATGTCCGACTGCTGAGCAGTGGAAAGGTCTACGTCCCTGCAAGTGTGTTAAAAAACAAAATGTCAACACACAAGAGCGAGTCCGTTCAAATGTCCATGTACCCAACACCACACTCCCTGACATTGTAAACCCCAGTACAGTTATAAAAAGTAAAACTATTAATTTTTTTTTTCTAATTCCCAATATAGCTGCCCGTATTTGCGCATGTGTGCGCGTGTGTGCCCATTGCTTAGCTGCAGTTAGCAATCTCGACATGGAAGAGCATAATAAAGAATGTTTATGCAAATTGCGCCAAATAGTAATAGCGTAGTGGTAGAGCGTTCGCACAAAGAGGAGGCATTCACGGTTCGAGTGCCACCACTCCCCTTCCTATTTTCTGTTACAAATTAGTATGTGAAATAATTCCTGACCTATATGATGAAACTTTTACTAAAAAGCATTCAAATGGCTTATGTATCAGTGAACAAGATGTATATTTATAAAGGAACCTGATATATAATTGGCCGTAGTTAAGCAATGCTTAACCCAGTGCAATATAGTTGCCCTTAGCTAACTCGCGCTTTACCCAGCGCAATGTAGTTGCCCATAGCTAAATAACACTTTACCCAGCGCAATGTAGTTGCCCATAGCTAAATAGCGCTTTACCCAGTGCAATCAATTTGCACAGAGGTGCATGCCACGCCAACCAGCGCAATGTCGGGCAACGTGGAGCAACGTAGAGCAAAGTTGCTTAAACACAGCCATGCCCCCTAACCTGTCTGGACAGTAGTAAAATAAAAAGCAATGAAAAGATTTGAACCCAGGACACTGTGCACCATAATCAAAGTACTGAACCACTAAGCCACAACAACTTAGGATAAACATCCACTGTTAACATATATATAGTAATAAATGTTTGATTAACCATTGCTAAGCAGGTCTGCAGTCAGCCAAGAATATTCAAAAATGGCCAATCACAGAAAAGTGAGGAAAATGCGGCATATTTAAGCCGCATAGGCAGGAATACTCACCATAACTGATTGTAGCTCCCATCTGCAGTTAGAATGTCTGGTGCTAGAGAGGGTACACACTTTCGAGTGCAACGCTGGGACATCGAGGAGTCAAGATATATGGTTTGGCTCCTAGTCCATCAGCATGAGACTTGACTCCTGCAGGACCAGTTCCAAGGAACGGAGTATAAGGTGGAGGCTTGGAACCGGTTGGCTCATGAACTCACCAGTGCCACAGGCATCCCTCGGACTGGTGACCAGGTCCGCCACCACCATGCATTCCTGAAGAGGCGGAAGCAGGACCTTCTGAACCAGTGGATCCAGGATGCCCGTCAAATGCGTGATGCCCCAATACTAAGTAGGTAGCCATGGAATGCAGTATGTAAGACAAGCTAATATAGTCTAAATAATGGATAGGTATGTCTCAATATCCCTTTATTTACTCCAAAGCTTCAGGTGCTCATGCTATGAATCAGCAAGCCTATGCAGATAGGCTGCTAAGGCTGTGCCACCAGGCAGGTTAGTAAATATTCTGTATGTATTGTTACATGATATATGTGAGTGAGCATGACAAAAGTGTTTCAGCCCAATAATACAGCAATAAAATGGCCTGATTAAATCCTCTGCATGTACTGTTATATAACAAACGTAAGTGAGCCAGAAATAGAGTGTACTAACCCACCAATCAAGGTAAAATAATTCTGGAATACTATCCCTGCATGTACTGTCATAACATATAAGTGAGCAGGCCTGAAAAAGAGTGTTGTAACCTATCAAGAAAGGTATAATATGTCCTGAATATGTCTTCCGTATGCACTGTAATGACAAGTAAAGGAAAAAGCCTGTAGAAAAGAGTGTTAAATGCAATTAATAAAGGTATAAAACTTGGAGTGTGTCTGTGTCACTTACTTTGAAATGTTGTTGTACCCTTGCAATAAAAAATTGTACAGTTGTGTTAGGTGCTGTCAACCCACAGTTGTGCAGTTCCATAGGAAGTGGATGAAGGAAGTGGCAGTAGCTATGAAGCATAAAACATTCATTCCCTGAATAAATCCTCTGCATGTACTGTTACATATCATAAGTCAGATAGCCAGGAATAGAGTGTAGTAACCCATGAATAAAGCAAAAACATGTCTGAAATACTATCTCTGCATGCACTGTCATAAATAAAAAGTGAGTGAGCCTGAAAAATAGTCTTGTAACCTATCAATAAAGGTATAACATGTCCTGAATAGGTCTAATGTATGCAGTAAAATGTCAAATAAAGGAGAGAGCCTGTAGAAAAGAGTTTTAATGTAAATAAGAAATGTATAATACTTGCAGAGTGTATGTGCCAGTTACTCAGAAATGTTGTACCCTTGCAGTGAAGAAATGTTACTGTTGTATTAAGTACTGACAACCCCCAGTAGTGCAGTCACATATAAAGTGGATGAAGGAAGTGCCAGTAGCTGTGAAGTATGCAACAGTCCTCAACAGTTGTGAAATGGCTGACATGGAAAAGGTAAATCTGGCACACGAGTAGCCTGTCAAGGTGTTCCCCAGAAATGTTAGTATGCTACCTGAAAAGTAGGGTTGTGTAGAAAACAAGTGAAAAAGGCATGTGAACACATCCAGATGTGCAGATACATAAACAAGTCAATTTAATACAAGTATGTAGCAGTAACATCTGCATCCTGGACAGTTACTATGTCAGATATAGGTCAGGTATATAATGAAGTAACAAAACCCATAACACAATCAAATGCATGCTGCCTAGTGTAAGAATACATGTGGGGGATATACACCTGCAGTCAAAAGGAATGCAGTGCACAGTTAAAGTACTAATAAGATGTTAATGGAAGTTTCTTTTTACACCCTACTCCATGTGCATAAACAATGCAATTCCACACCTAAATGGGTATGTCTAATCTCATAACATTTGTTGGGACATATGTCCTATTGTTATATAAAATCTGCACTTACTTTGATGCATGTCCCCTGTTAAAACACCACAATCCTGGTGGCCTGTTGCCACCAATCATCCCTGCATGCTGTTGTAATGTCCACTGTTGTTCAATACATGCATGTTTTATGCTTGCTGTTCAACTGTTGTAACCCTGGTGTGTTGGGTTAATGGGAATATTACTGCATGCTGTTACAACTAACTTGGAATGCTGTTGTCTATGTTGTAATTAAACACACCTAATCACAGAATGTATGGGAAGGCCAGTCCCAGCGGACCCACCTGTCCCTCTACAGCTGGCAGTTGCACCTGGCACCAGCAGGTCTGGTGCCCAGCCCGGGCCACCCTCCTCCGTAGGTCCTGTATCACCTTCGGGTGGAAGCACTGCAGGGGATGGGTCCCCCCCCTGCAAGCGTGGATGGAGAAGGGCCTCCTGTCACCCTCCGATGGGTCCGGGTAGTGGTGTGTAGCGAGTTCCAGTGTTTAGTTGCTGATCCCCTATACCAGCTCGAGGCGAGAGTGGTGCGACTCACGGGTGAGCCTGCCCCTCCTACACAGCCCTCAGAACAGTGACCCTTGGGTCTGTGAAGGTCCAGTGGTGACTGCCCATGGGTGGGGATCTCAGTCCCACTGTTACCATCTGTGGGCTCATGGGCTTGCGATTTCCAAAAATCCATCCCCATCAATTGTGTTCACCCACCCCATGTGTCATACTCCGCCCCTGTATGCATCTTGTTTGTCTTGTCTGTTTAAATACCCAACCTACCTCCCCAAATATACCTACTTCCTCTACCTCACTTTCCACTCCCCCCTGGAAAAAAAAGGGCAATCTGTACCCGAAAAATAATTACGCCCCATACATAGCTGCCCATTTCGCACACATGTCCATTGGACATGTACACTGATAATTCTAATTGGCAGTACAACAAACTATGTTGTCCTCACCCCTCCCTCAGGGGTGGTAGGTTTCAAATTTCACTCCAAATTTGCAACATATGCGCAGCTGTTGCTGGTAAAGAAATGGGCAGCTATGGACCTTCCCTACACCCATCCTGCACATCCCGAGCTTGTTTTCCTACTGTCTTTCCCTCTTTGTGCCCCCTTTTTCACCACTTTCCTATCTCCCCATTTTGTTTTCTTTCAAAGAAATTAGTGCAGGGGTTAGCGGGAGTAAGCACTTTTAAGCAGTAGTAAGCGAGATTAAGCGAGTGTGCGCATGTGTGCGCTTAGCTAAGCATCGCTAAGCGTCATGCAAACCCACGCAAACCCGCTTACAACTGCTTAAAAGTGCCTTAGTCACTCTAGGTCAGGGCCCTTGTTCTGCTCAGCAGCAAAATTAAAATACCTTTGTCAGTCTCAAACCTTGGACACATAAGACTGCATGAAGTACCACTAAGCCACAACAGATATACAATAACTTTGTGCTGCAAAAAATATATCATTTATTACAATGAGTGAATGTAAAGGTAATATAGGAAGGCCATAACACAAAGTCTGTTCTGTGGATCTTTACCAGCAATTGTTGTGGGATTGCATTACATGAGTGTGATGTGAGAAGCAGCCAATCAAGCAGAAAATAATGTTGCAGAGGCACTTTACAACCCCCACACAGTATCATAGCAGTACAAACACTGGCATATCTGCGTTGGGCAGAGGCCATACCTCCTAACTCAGTCAACTTTCCATGGATGTCCCTGATTGTGAAACATATTTTAGCTGTGTCCCTCAGAATCCCACAGAAAAGTACTGACGTCAGTCAGAATGGTGGGCTATTACACAATGAATACTGACAATAATTACAGTAGACACTGCTTGTATGTCATGAAAGGAGTACTAATCCATATGCACTGCTTCACTGAAGTATACACCTACTGTTCCTATTATGTGTAAGGTGTACCTCACATTCAACTACATATCCATGACACCATGCAAAGATGTATGTGACTGTTCCATAGGCCCGGCAGAGGCACAAACACACAGGCATATAGGCTAGACTGCTGTTACACACTCTGCAAATAGCTTTCTTAGGCCCTCCCCAAGCATAACCTTATGTAGGAGTATAACACAGAAATACCAATGGATGTAGCCATGTACTGGTAGCAACTGACTATAACAATGCCATTGTAACAGTGCTGAAAACACCTGTGAGTTGCACAGACAAAGAATGACAGTGTAACCTCTGGCTTCCAACTGGGTGAGTTCACAGGTGGGAACCATGCAGACAGACAACTTGCCCTGATAAACACACAGGTACACACCAATCCTGCAAGTCCAGTAAGATAATATTCACACATTAATGCATAATACTCTCAGTATGTAAGCCCCCCCCCCCAATTAAAAGATACTTGTGCGTTTATGGTCTACCAACTGTGTAGGGAGGCATACTCAGTACAGGAATTGTCCAGTTGTCCTTCAAACCCTGTGGTAATGTCAACAGTAAAAAACATAACCCTGCAGAAGTCAGTACATTAATATTCCCAGTATAGTCACATAAATGTTGTGTAAGCATTTGTAGTGGTGAGTAAAACTCTACACTGATAGCTTAGTGTTGGAAGTGGGAACAGTCAGATCTGAGTACAATATGTAGAGCACTGTCTACACCTCTAGTTTCATTTATAAGACATATACCAACCATCTGACTTGCACAACAGTCTCCACAGCAAACAAGCATGGGCCCCACTCTGGATATCTGAAAGGACTACGCCTACATACCTTAGCAATTTATAGCATTGGGTTGCTATGACAGTGAGTACTGCAAGTACGACTCAGAAGGCTGTATGCATTTACCAAATGCTGGCCAACAATTGGTGCAGAGGGCATCACATACACATGTGCAGATACCTATAAAAGCAGATAGGACTTGCTATCCCGGCATGCAATCATTACATTGCAAGTTGCACATAGCAAACAACAGCAAGCAGGAAAAAAAACAGTACATTTCAGTACCCAAAAAAAAAAAAAATCACATACACAGACGGACCCGGAAGGGACATACAGGTATGTAACAGTTTGTAGTTACCGGCAGGTAGTAGATGGTTATGGTTAGTACTGTTGATCCTCTGATACATGCATATGTGGTAGCAGTAGGTATGTATGCACTGACGCCATGCATAAGTATTGCCATGGAGAAATTGTTGGGTAGCTGTGTGCAGTGGGACATAAGTGTGACAGTTGTAGGTCAGCAGTACATACCAAACATCTGAACATGTTATCTATGGTCTGTACAGTACTGCATTTAATGGCAGTTTTGGGGAGTATTGCAAACACCTAGATAAACTTGGATGTCACAGAGTAAGACATGCATGATAGTCACATAATGTGTAGCTTAGCATTCGCAACCGCTGTAGCAGGCTAGCATAGTGATGTATCATTTGCAGCTATGTATACCCTTGTACTATAACTGTATGCACACATGTGATAACCGACCTACCTGTAGCAAGGCCCAACAGGTCATCCGTGAGGTGTATGGACTTACAACATTGTGGACCTTGTGTCTGTATGACACACACACATATGTCAATATACATGTGTGTCTGATTTCTGAGCATCTGAACATGTGCATAGAGCAAGGGACATACTGCAACTCTTTGTGAAAGGTGGACATTTATATGTTGGTGCAGGTTATTTGCATATATCTATGTAGGTTGTAGTGTGTGTCAAACAAGACTGCATACAGTGCTGGCATATGATATGTGTTGTTCAAATGCCATGGGTATTCTTTGTTAGGTATATAGTCTCCCAGATATGGGGTCCTGCTAAACATATATGGGCTGAGAACACCTTCCATGCATTCTGCACAAGACTGTGCAATATAATTACATAACTGTATCCCCCTCAACCTTAGCATTATTGATATTCCTACCATGAAAGGTGGACTGTATATGTGCTGATATGCATATCAATGTGTACACCAGTGGATGTTGAAATGTACGCCCCAGCTGAATGTTGTACATGTATTGTCATCCCTGTTGTTAAAAGCCCTGTACCTATGAACTAACACATAGGTGGTAGTATACTCAACACTGAAGGTGTGATAAGAGACTACGGGACACAGGTGGACAGTAGTGTCCCTAATGATGATCACTGTGCCACACTAGTCATGTAAAACTAGTACAGTCCATATGTCGTCAGTAAATGTGTGTCATCCATTGAAACAGAGGTCAGGGTTCCACTCTACTCATCAGTCATAACACCCATCACAGAGTACAATGTCCCTGTTGGTATGTGCCTCAGAACACATACACAGCAACAGCAGATGCCAGACACATACCTCACAAAGAGTGGTACCAGATTACAGCAGATGCCCTATGCTGACTGTCTTACCAAACCAATTGTACAGTGTGTCGCATACCGCCTACCCAGAGGCCACCCCTGGCCAACATACAAAGCTATGGCAAACCCACAGGTGTTGGACGTGCTCCATGTAAACAGATGGAACAAAGCAGTACATGTATGCTTATTGATTGTTAACACTAGTGAATACAAGTCACATATGGACTGTAGTTCTACCTGAAGCTGTATGCCTCAACTGCACAATGTGGTTTATATCCACATGGCTTGGTAACACACTTTTGTTTGTTACCTGTAGTCCGCACACATCACATACCTCAGGCATGAGGTTATGTATGTGCTGACACACACTAATGTATGGTACACAGGTAACTGTAATCTGGGTTGCCATACCCTTGTGTCTTGTAGGTATGTCTGATGTGTGTGTGGGTATGCCTGTAACATGTCCTCGGTGGTATGTGTGTCACAGGATATAGGTGCGTATCTAGCAACATGTATAGTGTAGTACAGCAGTATGCCACCTATAGTGGTAAATGTGCACATATGTTACTGAGGGACTTGCTATCAACAAGTAGTGTGGTGTACTGCTAGTACTGTAACTGCACTGTACATAGATTTAAATGGATGACAAATGTCTGTATGCATTAGCTTCATATACACCTCCTGTGGCTAGGTGTTGCATTGTGTCACATACAGTGTGCCATGTACTGTTGTATTGTCCTACATACTGGTTTCACTCTGTGGCTGCGCAGAACATGGTTTTGTATTTAGCATATGCCAGGCACTGTCAGGCAGTTGTGGTCTTAGCAGTCATATGTGTTATTAAAAGTGTGTATCTGCTGACAGCCAATAGGTTGCTATATATGGCATTTCAATGATGTCTGTACATTAGAATGTTGAGTGTGCAACATGTCTTTTTCACAATTACTGTTTAATTGTCTTCCAGTGTTATGGCACATAACCGAAAGCCATTATATACCCCTGAGGAGGAGGATGTCATCAGAGATACACTCATCCAACATTACAATCTACTGTTTTCAAGATACTGCCAGAACCAGAACGGTCGCACTGCACTGTGGCAGGATGTTGTCCATTGGGTGAATGATGTAGGCATGCATAACCGGACTTATGAGCAGGTACGCCATCACTGCAGTGATTTAATCAGACATGTCCGGCAGCATGCCTCCGATGTCCACAGACAACAGCTTGACACAGGTGGTGGTGCTGCCACACATCCCCCCTCACCAGAGTGGAAGAGCTGCTCTTCAGCGTGGTGGCTCCTGGCCAACCGTTACAACAAACCTGTGTCATCATGGAGGCCGGAGTCACCCAGCACAGCAACAATGAGTGTGCAGGTAACATGGCATATCTGTAGACCACTGTTATCCAAAGTGTTGTAATATGCATTAATCAGATGTGTACTGTGTATGCAGAATATGTGGTGCCTGGTGTCATGCAATACTGATAATTTGGGACATTATCTGTATGCCTGTGACTATCACCCCATGTACTTCTTTATAATTGCATACTCACAGCAGCAATGCCATAGTTGTTGACACTGACATACTGTCTCATATCTTTGCAGGTCCCTCTGGTGTGATAGCAAGACAGGAGACCCATGCTGGTGAGTGGGCTACAGTCAATTTAGCATATAACATCTGCATGTCATAGGAGAGTTGTAGGCCATATACACATGTTAAACACCTACGGATAGTGCATGCTCTGCATTACCTCTGTGTGACTATGCACTTCACAATGACATGAGTAGCTGACTCATACACATGCAACACACAGAGCATCACAAACAAGTGGCGTACACTGTAGTAGACATTGTGTAGGCATCATCAATACACATGCACACAACATACACCACTTTGTCATATGCAGTATGTGTTAATATGATACACATGGCATATGTAGACACCTGCTGTAAAGTTGTACTCCAGTATCCAATATGTCATCAACACAGCACACATACTATACCTGGGGTAGAGCCCTATCATGAGGCAGTGTGACATGCGTCAACACACAACACAGTCATGTTAGGCAATGTTCCCTACTAAACACCTGACATGCCCATGCAACGACTGTCTGTGAACTATTTAATGTAGCCTAAGTGGTGTAGGTCAGGTACAGCAAGATAGTTGCCAGTGTGACATGCATCAGTGTCCTTGAGTGACCACATAATGCTGCCTGATGATGGCTCATGGTACTACACTACATTCAGTTACAGTACCTGCAGTACTACACATAGCATTCATCTCTAGACACCTGACAGCTGTATGCATCCGGACATGGTTTGTATACCTATGAGTGATGGTGCACATGACATTGGAAAGTGTTTCAGACTTACAGTGCAATGTTGTGTCCATGTACACATTGTCTACCAGGGTGAGGGCAATCAGTGAATAACACACATGCATCAACGACATGTATACTGTTAACTACAAGGACTCTCTATACTCGCACTGCATGCTGTTGAGCAACACACATCCTGCATGCTGACACATGTGAGAGGACTCTTTGTATTGTGATACTGTACTCCACCATCAACCACTAATGACTATGTTCCATATTGCTGTTGGTGTGTGTGTGTCAACTTGAATGTGTAGTGTATTAGTGTGCATGTGTTCATGTGTGCATGTGTGCATGTGTTCATGTGTTCATGTGTGCATGTGTGCATGTGTGCATGTGTTCATGTGTGCATCTGTGCATGTGTGCATGTGTGCATGTATTCATGTGTGCATGTGTGCATGTGTGCATGTGTGCATGTGTTCATGTGTGCATGTGTGCATGTGTGCGAACATCCTGTACAGATGGTAAAGTGTGCTTCCTGTCTCCCTCTCACAGGTGCTGAGGTAATGTTGGATGGGTGCAGCGGGGTACCTGAGGTCACTGCCACTAATAGTGACCATGACGATACATGTGTAGTGGCACAGGCATGTTTGACAGGGTCTGTCGGTGGTCCACCAATCGACAGTACACAGCTTTCCACCCCATCTATGCGCACATACATATTGCCATTACATCCCTCAACACCAATGGCCTTAGGAGAGGAACAGCATATGGTAGGCATTGACCAGGAAAGTGTGGTATCCATGGCACATGCAACCCCACACAGCAGCCATGCCCAGACACACGGAATGGTACCACATAGGCATATGTCCAGGGGTTCCCGTGGGAGCATCGCTGAGCGTAATGCCCCTGGTAGGCGTGCCCGCACAGGTCTCATGACCTCAGGTATGTTCCAGGCTGTGATGCAAGCACAGGCACGTATGGAATGGTACACCATGCAGGGACTAAAGGCGCAGAGGGCTCAAACACTGTGATCAATGACAGTATCTGTGACCTTGATGGTGCCATCCGCAATTACACCGATGTCATTGATAGACGTTGGGGGGAGACACTAGATGTCCTCCACAATGTTATGTCCATGTGCCAGGACAGTGCAGGACAGCTGGGATGTCGACGTGGATGTATGCTAGCAACATACTCAGCTGGCAGCCAACATGGATGACAACCAAGTGCCATCTGCTCCTGTAGTGCCAGTACCAGCCCCAGCAATGTTGTGGCTGGGCTGTCGGTAGACCGTCCGAGACAACCACGTGCACGTGGCTCTGGCCAGTCCCAGCAGGGACATGGGTCCAGTCAACATCCCTCTGCCTCTGATGATAGTACTCAGTCTGGCTTAGTACCCGATACAGTCCGTGTCACCCCTGGCAGGTACAGTTACAGTTTCCGTGGCCGGAGGCAGTGATCTGTACAGCCTGGCAGGTACAGTCTGTGGCTGTTCCACAAACTTCCATAATTGGCAGCCACAAGGGAGTACTGTGTGCATGCAGATGCACACACATGCTACCAACACCTAGGGCTAACACATACACACACACATCACATCAACACTGACCCATACTGTACTGTTGTCCCTCGCACACACACACACACACACACACACACACACACACACACACACACACACACACACACACACACACACACACATACATGTTGATTGGCTGGGTCATTGTCGGGCTCTGGAAAACAACCACACACCCTGTGCATATGATGAAACTTTGCCACCTCCTGTCATCTGTGACACTGATGCAGGAACAGGACAACACGGTGCTGATGCACAGGGTGACCTACTAGCAGTGTAGCAATGTTAGCATGTTGTGAACAGTAATGGGTAATGATATCCTCCTTAGTGTATGCAATTTTGTTTACATATACTAAATAGTGGTGAGAGCTGTTTAGCAGTGCTTTATATTGCTTAACATATAGAAATCATGCCTCAGGTGGTGCTGCAGGGCTGCCTATGTTGGATGCACATTTTACACTCCCTATACATGTTTGTTAACAGGTAGTGTCAAGTTAGGCATTAATTTTACTATATGTGCGAGTCGGAGAGAGGTATCATTTCCAGGGTTCCTACTGAGCCAGTGTATATGCTATGCGTTGTCTCTTTGCCAAGGCCAAAGCATACTGGACACACCTCCTTCTGCCTACTGGGGCAGACTCAGGTTGTTCCTCCTCCGAGTCATGCTCTACCTGTGATGGCCTTGGCAATGGTGGGGGGCTGTTGTGCCCGGCCGTATGTTGCTCCTGCTGCAGCTGTTTTATCAGGATCATATTGTGTAGCATAGCACATACCATGACTATTTGGGTACATGTAGTTGGTGAGTACTGCAAGGCTCCACCAGATGTGTCCAGGCACTGGAACCGTGACTTGAGCAGCCCAAACACACGCTCGATTACATTTTGTGTTTGTGCGTGTGCCTCATTATGGTGTTCCTGGTCAGGTGTGTGTGCATTTCTGATGGGTGTCATCTGCCACAGCTTGAGTGCATATCCAGCATCCCCCACTAGGTGACCATGAGGGATGTCCCCATTGGCAAATGTCTGGTACAGCTGTGTCAGATGCCAGATATGGGAGTCATGGTAGCTTCCAGGGCAGCCAGCACACACATTCATTATTATGCCCTGGGCATCACACATGACCTGGCAGTTTATGTAGGGGTAACCCTTGCGGTTATAGTAGACCCTACCCCGCTCACCGGCTGGTGATTTGATGTGAATGTGCGTGCAGTCTATTGCACCCACTACCTCAGGGTATTCTGCTATTTGCTGGAAGAGATGCATATTGCTGGCCAATACCTCACGGGAATTGGGGAAATATACACGATCACCGACATGTGCTGCCATGGCATTCAGGAACTGGTGCAGTACCCTGGATGCTGATGCCTGTGAAATCCCCATCATATCACCAGTTGGTCTGTGGAAGGTACCTGTTGCTAATATTCTTAGGCCAACACATACCTTGGTTTCCACTGGGATGGGTTCCCCTCTGTTGGTTCTGTGTGTGAGGTGTGGCCTGCACAGATCAAGAATTTGCTGCATGAGGTCTCTGTTCACTCTATAGCGCTCCACTATCTCCAGCTCATGTAGCCCCTGGTAGGTTACCCTAGGCCTGTACACTCTTCTCCATCTCCTCACTGTGGGTTGTTCAGCAGCATTTGCATTGTCACCACTCTCAGCATGTTGCATGTGTTGCCTTATGACAGCAATGGCAGCCCCTAACATTTCTTTGTCTCAGTAAAGCTTTTTCAGTTTTCACTTCTATTAGATTACTGCAGTGTTGCAGTGTGTCTGAGAAAAACATACTGGAATGTTTTTTGCTGAGTTTTAAATGCTGGGCTGAGCTAGTGTATTGCCTGTGTAATTGCCTGATTCTGATTGTTTTCACCTGCTAGCTCTGCTAGTGCTCCCTGGTTAACTTCCTACTATTTGTTGTGCTTCCTTTCTGCTTTCTGTTTCCTCAGGGGGGCAGTGCCACACAAACAAGCGCAAACATGCGCACACCAGCTCACACACATGCACACATGCTTACACGGACTACAACTTGCTTATTCTTGCTGACACATTTATGCTTTTTAATTATTGGTTTTCTGGTTTTTGCAGCGCACCGTGTTTGCGCGCCGCTGCACTACGCTTAAACATCGGCGATCAGGAAAAAAATGTATTTTAATTTATTTTATTTTTGCATCAATGGACATTGCCAATGGCCATATTTATGGCCATTGGCATGCTTCCTCGACTGGATGCATCCTTTTTTGGAGCTGTCACAGCTCCGTTTTGCTATTTGCAGAAACGTACTCATTTGTCAACGGAGTACATTTCTGCAAATAACACTACTCTTACTCAGACAGGTTAGGGTTTCCTGAATCACAAATTTACCTCATTTGCATACCTTTCAGCAGCAAATGAGGTAATTTGCATATCCTAGCCCTGTCCATGTAAGAGTCGTTTTAGGAGCTCTGTTGCACGCCACTACCGGCTGTTCCTGGATCGCTCGGTGGACATGTTGGCTGCATGGAGTCTTACTCTACTCTTAGACTCCATGCAAGCCTTCGTGAATCTGGCCCAATATGTTCTACAAGAATCATAACCAAATCGACCATATGATCAGTGACATTCATTTATGCAGTTCAAGTTATCCAATATTTGTTGTCTGCATTGTCTTATTGTTTGTTTTTAACTGGGTAATTTCACATAACTTGGGGACATTTTCAATTATGGTTGTAAGTCAGGAGTACACCAGTGAAATATATTTGTTAATGTTTTTTTTCATTAGTTAGTTAAAAGTTTAGTTGAGGGTTTATATCTGATCAGCTAGCCAGGTATGAGATTAGGGTCAGATACTGAGATATGTTCTGTCATAAATTCATGAGTAGTACTGATGGCTATATTTGTGTCAAGTATACTGTTTTGTTTTGTTTTTGTTTTCAGGATATAAGACTAGTTATTCATAACAAAGTTATTTTTGTATGAAGTAATCAGCATTGTGGGGTGTAAGATATATACATAAATTTTGTACATTTACATACCATTAAGGGATGACAATGGAGTAAAAAAAAATCCCGGAATTTATGTGGAATCCAAATTGTATCTAACATAACTAACAACATGTGCTCTATTAGGAAATCTATATGTATGCATCAGAATTTAACACATAAAAAGAACTGTGTATCTCATATTTTTGCTTTAGGTAATTCCATGAACTGCTGTAGAGTGGCATAAAGGAATCTTATTTCCACTAATAATATGTTTCAAAATGATTCTTCCTGGAATACAGATGAACATTTATTCCATATCCTTTGGTCTTTATCTGCTATACAGACCGTGCCAGAATAAATCTGGATTTTCACAGTTAGCACAGATTCTTTCTGCCTTTATTAACTATAAAATTATATTATGTGATGACAGGAATTTAATTTTTAATTACTGACTAAATAAACAAAATGATATTAATGTATATTATAACAGATATTTAAGTTTATTGTGTATATAATGCAAGCATGTGACCACTTTGATCCCTACCTTGTTGTGTATCCTCAAGCCATGATTATACTTTTTCAGAGTTTCTCAAAACTTGAGAGAGAGCTGAATATTTTTCTAATGTCAACAGTATTACTGAGATTTCAGCTTTCATGTAACACAGAAATTAGATCTTTATCATATCCTATGTTCATAGATTAGTACTAGTGTAATTGCCAATGTGAGCCACTTTAAGCCTAGCCAATTATCTCATGTGAGAATCAAACCTTGCACATTGTGTCTGTAAGGTAAACACCTTAACCATTATGCCAACCTCCCACCCTGTGCCAACATTCTTTCTTTCACTCATAGAAAAAATACTGTTCAGAACAATCTATGGGTTGGACAACCTGGAGGCTAAATCTGAATTTTGCATTATATAGTGGTACCAGATCAAGTAGTATCACTATTGGAGCCTTTCATCACTATTCAGCAGAACTCAACTCTTATATACAATATAAGATATGTTGTTTTTAAATCCTTCATAGCAGGTCTATTAGTTTAAAAAGCCCTATGCATAAAATGTCACAAAATTGGCAAATTTTGAATGATCATGCTTCTAAATTGAGAACTTCAGTTAAGTTATAAGTAACTGGGGGGAGGTGGAGGGCGGACATGTGTCTGCATGTCCATGCACAAGACTTCCAGTCAAAAATAGGAAGAGCACTAGACGATACCAGAGAGAACGTTGAGGTTTCCTGGAGATATTCAGGACGTTAACACAGAAACAGGTCAAGCATCACAATGCAGTTTCTGAACAAAAGAATAATGAAACATCTTAATGTCTAGCATTATTGATTCCACAGTAATTGTCCATAATTTATAAGGGGCTTGAAAAAAATAAGAGGCTACATCTAGAGTGTTCTGTAATATCAGGTACTGGTAAGATGTATGGCGATGTGTGTGAGTGTGTGAATGAATGAAGAGTCTGTGCCAGTGGGATGCATGGGCTGCCAGAGGAGATTACATCTGGAAAATACTGATTACTACACTTGAAAATACCATGCAATTCAAAGACATGCAAATTAGCAGATAATGTGGTCTTTCCTCATTGTGGGTAACATGTCTCCGAATCACATTTTCCATTATCATGAAAACTGATGCTGCTTTTGGCTGTAACAGTTTCTATGAGAGCAGGACAACCTTTATAAATCTTGCTACTAATATTGTCTTTATTTTGATAATAAATAATATATTAACCCAAACTTCTTGATTAATACGCAGTTAGAACCTTGGAATCATCACAACTCTAGATATGAACTTACTCAGAACTGCTGTTGTAAAATCATTTCATCTAAAGGTCATCGATTTTGCTAAAGTAAAATTATTAAATTCTTTGACCAAAAGAAAATCTCACCTTTTTTCCATTACAGCTCAGAATTAAATTCTTTAGACTTTTCAGAGATAAATTCTTCCAATTACTAGGCATCACATGAAAGAAATTAGCACTATCCCAAATGAGAAGAAAGTGGATTAATGCATCCAAAGTTATATCATTTTCTAAATTTCTTCATCAACAAGTTATGTTTCTCCATAATATCTTTCTGAATCCACACAAAGCTGCTGCTATAAGTAAAGTCAGTTTATATAGCTATAACATACAGGAGACAATCATAGCTGCTGATTTTGTACAAATGT